>NC_081421.1:41901484-42050252 GCF_949786415.1 Peromyscus eremicus
GAAGAATTAAAATTCCCAAGAGAAAATCAACAAATCACAGTCTGGGGCAAGCACATTAAACTAGCAGTGATTTCTCAGCTAGTAGACCAGGAAGACCTGGAATGATACAATTTCAAGTTTTGAAAATTACTGTACCAGAAAGTTCTAACTTATAAAGGAAGAAGAAATAAACACCCCCCTAAACAAACAAAACCCAAGAGAATTCATAATCACTAGACAAGCCTTTTAAAGGATGATTTAGGGAGTCCTTTATCCAGAAGAGGAAGAAAGAACTCCCATCATGGTAGCATACAGAAGTATAAATCCCACTAGAAGTGTAGATACACAGATGAGAAATAGAAATGAATAAAATATTATCAAGCTACAAAGATGAACAAAAGAAGAAGAACTGGACAAAAGGCACTCAAAATAACCAGAAAAATAAAACCCCAACAAAATGGCAAGAAAAAGATTGTAACATTCAACAGTAACTTAGCTATTCAATTAAAAACAGAGAACTGTTGTGGAATATTATTTTAAGATGTGTTACATTTGTTTATGCTTTGGAACATTTGTTTAATGATGTAAAGATGTATTACATTCTTTTATGTTGCATTTGTTTAACTCTGTGAAGCTGTGTTATACCTGATGGTTTAATAAAGAGCTAAACAGCCAATAGCAAGGCAGGAGAAAGGATAGGTGGGGCTGGCAGGCAAAGAGAATAAATAGGAAAAATCTGGAAGGAAAAGGAGAAAGAGCAAGAGAACAAGGAGGGGAGGACACTAGGAGCCAGCCACCCAGCTACATAGCCAGACATGGAGTAAGAATGAAAGAGAAGGTATACAGAAACAGAGAAAGGTAAAAGCCCAGAGGCAAAAGATAGATGGGATAAGTTAAAAAAAAAAAAAAGCTGACAAAAAACAAGCCAAGCTAAAGCCAGGCATTTATAGTTAATAAACCTCTGTGTGTGGTTTATTTGGGAGATGGGTGGTGGGCTCCTAAAAGAGAAAAAACAAACAACAACAGAGAATAGTTGAATAGTTTTAAAGAAAAAAGAAGAAACCAACATTATGATGTCTATAAGAAACTCATATTACTGCTAAAAAAAAAAAAAAAACAACCAAACAACCAAAAAACAAAGAACAACAACAACGACAACAAACAACAACCCCACCATTGTCAGTGCAAGGATGGAAAGATGATATTCCAAGCAAATGGAATCCCCAAACAGGAATATTCATACTTATATTAAACAAATTAGAGTTTTAGACACAACCAGTAAGAACTAAACAAGATAACTATATCATAATCTTGGGATTAATTAACCAAGAAGATAACAATTGCTAATCTATAGATAATTTGGAGTACTCAATATTATAAAATCAACACCACTAAAAGGAGAGATGAGCTCTAATATATATTGAGGGATTTTAATGTTCCCACTCTCATAAAAGATAGATCATTTAGTTTAAAAAGGCATCAACAAAGAAACATGTTAAATTATTTATATATTATATAAATGGATTGTAGCAGGAATCTTAGAAGGTCTTATTAATAAAATCAAACCTGAGGCCAGTTATTGGGTGAATGCTGGAAGATCAGAGAAGCAGAACAAGCTACAGCTACCTCACCTTGCCAATTCCCCAGCTGATTCTGTTTCCTCAGACTGGAAGCCTCTCAGTCTTCATCCAGAATGAATCTCAGCTGAACTGCTGCTCGAAAGCCTGAAAGCTTAACCAGCTAAATGCTTCTAGTTTCTGGTCTTCACGCCTTATATACCTTTCTGCTATCTGCCATCACTCCCTGGGATTAAAGGCTCACTTCTTGGGATTAAAGGTGTGAGTCACCATGCCTGGCTGTTTCCAATGTGGCCTTGAACTCACAGAGATCCAGAGGGATTTCTGCCTCTGGAATACTAGGATTAAAGGTGTGTGTGCCACCATTTTCTAGCCTCTGTATCTAGTGGCTGTTCTGTTCTTTGACCCCAGGTAAGTTTATTAGGGTGCATAATATTTTGGGGAACACAATACCACCACAATGGATACTTACACATTTTATATACATTCATATCAAATGGACTTAGAAATTTATATAATAGTCCATTCAACACCCACAGAACATATACTCATTCATCAGCACATGAAGCTTCCTCTAAAATAAACCATATATTGAGTAACATATCAAGTAAGCTCATTAAAAAGCCTAAAATCATATCCTGTATATTACATGATGACAATGCACTGAAACTAAAAACTGACAGGGAAAACTTCAGAAATTGCACATATATAGACACATAGAGATGGAACAACATAGTTGTGAGTAAATAGTGGATCATTGAAGAAGTAAAAAATTTAGGAATTCCTTGAACTGATGAAAATGGGATGTAGTACACTGTTGCAGAATATTTGTTTATACTCTTAAGATGTGTCTTTGCCAAGATGCCTTCTGATTTGTTTAATAAAAAGCCGAGTGCAAGAATCACCACCTCCTTTGGGCCATATACCCCAAGGTCATGGGCAGAGCAAATACCACTACACAGAAGTTATGGTAATAATATAGCTTTAGACATAAGAGTGAAGGAGGGTTTAAAGAAGGGAAAACTGAATAGAATTACTCCATATTAAGACAGAGCTCACATAAGACAAGCTAGGGAAGAGTTTCTCACTCTGAGGGGTGAGGAATGCTGCTGCTGCATTATGTTAGGGCTGACCATTGCCACTGGCATCATAGCTAAGTTAATCCTTCCCAAAGATGGCTAAGAAAACACTGGAACACCAAGAGTACAACAAAGTGTCAGAGGTAAAGCCCTTGTCTGACTCTGCCCTGTGCTGCATTAACAACTGTACTTAGAACACCCTTCTTATAGGATGGTCTCAGCTCATTAGTGGACCCCAAGAGTTCTGGCCTCACGGCAATATGGCTTTCCCAAAGTGTAAATCTCTGAGAAACTTACAGGATTCTAAAAACTTATATAATAAAACATACACTCTATTCCCAGTATATTTTTTGTTTTATAATAAAAATACTCTTTTCCACTTAAAAAAAAAATAAATAAAATAAAGAGCCGAGTGACCAATAGCCAGGCAGGAAGAAGTAAGGTGGGACTTCTGGAGACAGAGAAAACCCTGGATGGAAGAGGGGTAACACCACGTGATAGAATGTAGAAGGTATATTTAACTTAATATAAATGGGTTAATTTAAGTTATAAGAGCTGGTTAGGAACAAGCCTAAGCTATAGACCCAGCTTTCATAATTAATAAGTCTATATGTCATTATTCTGGAGCTGCTGGCAGGACAGAAAAAACTCATTATGTATGGCAATCAATGTGGTGGCTCGAATATCCACATAGGGCCTGAGAAAGTGGTCTTTTGGGTAGGCTCAGCATACAGAGGTGTGGCTCTTTTAAGAGGCCCTGCTGTACAGCAGAGCACTTGAGCAGCTAGTGTGCTAGGTAAAAATGCCTGCAGCATCGTGGACATAACAGCTTCCCGGAGCTGGGGCAGTAAAAGCGCCAGGATGAGGCTAGGCTCTCAGGGAACAGAGTGGGTGGGGCCAGCTGGCATGACTGTTTTAGATTTGTCTCACATGGTCAAAGAATGTTGCGACTTGTAGGAAAGCCAGGTCCAGACACAGAAAACCTCTAAAAAGGTACAGTAGGTTTAAAAATGTGTTTAGTTGCTGAAGAAAAAAAAAAAGAAAGAAAGAAAGAAAATGGGTATAGATAGTCATAGAAAAAAACCAATAGTTTAAAAATAATATAGTCTTTAAAGAGAGAGTAAAGTAATATATAACAAATAAGCCATGTAAAGATGGGAAATACACAGGGTGTCTGGATCCTGTATGGTGCTTTATTGACTTTGAATTTTTTAAAATGCTAGTGTACAAAAAAATAGCTGCTGAGAGACATTGGATTATGAAAGGGACTGCTGAATTAAACCAGCCCATATACTTGAGATATGTCTTGGCTTCAAAATGGAAATCAGACATATGTTGTATTGGAGGAGAGGTTTTGCCTTTGTTTCCACAGGAAACAAAAAGTTATGGTTCTCTTCGAAATTAATGGAGATCAAATTTGACCAGGGGAGACCTCCTGAGGATCTTGACTACAGACATGAGAGAAAAAGCCAAGACAGATTACAGGACAGGTGACACATATGCTGATCCCTCTGTATGGGAACAGCTCTGAGACGGGATGAAACACGATAAATCTTGTTGGTTACAGAATCCTCATGCTTTATTATTACATGTCATCCTTTCATGTGACATGGATAGAGGTTTGGTTATACAGTCCAAATAGACTTATAAAGTTGACAGATGCATTTTACTTGCTCAAACATAAAACAAGGAAAAATCATCTTTAGCTGACTTGTACACACTGCACATTCCATACTTGTGTTAATGCAGATATATATGTTACCTTTAAAAGTTTGTGTGTTTTCAGGAAAAAAAAAAAGACTAGATACCAATTAAGACAAGACAAATAGCCCAGGTGATCCAGTCTCTCAAAATGCCTCTGTTACAGTTTCCTCAAAATAATGTATCCAGAACAACTTCAAAACTGCTAGCTGAGATGGTCCAGCCTCACAGCTATCCAGTCAAGACTTCAGATAAGCTCTACACTTTCCCATCACACAGAGACCAAACAATACAAAAATCATACAGTTAGCTCTCCCAGGATTTGACCATTATCCCAATTTTCTCAGGGGCCCCTAAAGATGCTATTGCCTCAAGGTAACAGAAAGCATTCTAGAGAACACGATGCCCACATTTCCAAGAGGGGGGTGGGTGGGTGGTTTTTGTTCGTTCTGAATTATGGATGTTTGTCATAGATTAGGGGAGGTTGGTTACAAGTTGTTGTTCATGGTCAAGAAAAACACTGAACAAAGATTAGATTCAGGGATCTCTTTCCAAATGGAAAAAGGGGGATATTATACAGAAATGATGGAATAAAAGGGTGGACTGTTGAGTCTACTTTTGAATGACCACTAGTCTCAAACATTTTACATTGGTACGGATTTTTGTACATTGATACAAATTTAAGGATTTTTTTATACTGTGTATATGTTTCTACTCTTGTTTAAGGTATTATACCTATGCAGCTCATTTAAAAATGTAATGTAAAGCTTTAGTCCTTGAAAGCTATTTAGGATAATAAAGAAAGACAGGTTAGTAATTAGTCATGTATAACAATCAAACTTATAGTAATGTTAGGTGTATTTTCAAGGTCAAATAGAGATATATTTTAAATAGAGAGATGGTCTCAAACACTTCAAAGACCTACAGAATATGGCATTTAAAATGTTTTAATAATCTAAGGCTTTTCATGACAGTGAGACATGTCTGCTCCTGGCAGCACCAATCTACTCAAAAGGGGATAATGATAATGGGCATCAAAGACTCTCTATATGTAGTTTGTTTTCATTTGTGGCAAAGCTAGCCACTGGGCAAAGAAATTGCCCTTGCCTTGACTGCTGACAGTATGCTGTCCTAATTGGACAAGCAGTAGACAAAACAAAGTGACTGCCAGCCAGGAGGTGGTGGCACACACTTTTAATCCTAGCACTCAGGAGGCAGAGGCAGGCTGATCTCTGTGAGTTTGAGGTCAGCCTGGGCTACAGAGTGAGTTCCAGGAAAGACATCAAAGCTACACAGAGAAACCCTGTCTTGAAAAACCAAAAAAAAAAAAAAAGAAAAAAAGAAAAAAAAAGAAAATGGCCACCAAACTTTGCCAAGAAAAGATAGGGCAGTCCTTGAAATTTCCTGCTTCACAGAAAAGTCTGTGAGACGTTATAGTCCTGTAGGCCAAAGACGGATGCCCCAATGCTGCTGAGGAATCTTGGGTGACTGTCTAGGCAGCCAGCTGTTTCTGTCATTTCTATAGTTTTGATTGTTGCTTGCTCTGTACTTCCTGTTTACTCAGGTAATATTTTATCCTTCTTGGGTCTCTGCTGGGGATTGAAGATTAGATAATTACAGTTTCACAGTTTTTTTTTGTTACCAAATTCAGAAAAGAAACTTACATAGAGACAAAGTTTATAAGATTGAGAAAAATAAAGGCTTAAGTTGTTTCTCTAAGAATATGTTTTAAGGTCTAAAAAGATATTTTTAAGTTGGTGATACAAGTTATGATAAAAAGTGGTTTATACATAAAACTTTGGATTCACCAAGATAGAATAGATAATAGAGTATTTTCTCCAAAATTGCCAAATAAAAATGGACTGGACATTGTAAATATAATTCTTACCTGATAATTGTTCTTATTAGATATAGTTTTACTGTTTTAGAGTTAAACTCTTCCTTTTTTATTTAGAAAAAAGGGGGAAATGTTGTGAAATAACCTTTTTGTATACTGTGAAGATGTGTCACTCTGGTTGGTTTAATAAAAAGCTGAATGGTCAATAGTTAGGCAAGATTTTTTGGGCAGAGAGAATGCTGGGAAGAAGAAGGTTGGGCTGCAAGCTAGATGGAGAGAAAGCAGGACATGCAGGAGGAGAGCTAACAGCCACGAGCCACATGGCAGGACATAAATTAATAAAAATGGGTTCATAATTTATAATAAGTCTCTGTGTCATGATTTGGGAGCTGTCTGGGACAGAAAAATCCACCTACATTTTCCTTCTAAAATTAAAAACTTACACTGTTGAAACTTTTAGATTTAAATCTTTCAAAAATTTTATTTCTATTTTATGTGTATGAGTGTTCTGCATGCATGTACATCCATGCAACACACGAGTGCCTGAAGAGGACAGAGAAGGTATCAGATCCCCTAAGACTGGAGTTATAGATGGTTATGATCTGCCACATAGGAGCTGGAATCCAAACCTCAGTCTTCTGGAAGAATAATGAGTGTTCTTAACCACTGAGCCATTAATTAAATTAATTTCATCAATTTAAAAGCCAAGGCATAGATACAGTACAAAAGATGTAGAAAACGAGCTGACAGTGCAGAGCAGAGCCCCATAAGCCCTGTTAGCCCTGTTCCTCAACCCCAGTTCCCTTCTCCAATGAAAATGTGTTCCCCAGTGCCTTTGTTTTACAATGGCATCTCAGCAACTCAGAAACCATTCACCTTCTTTGTGTGTGAATCCTTTCACTGCAGAATATCTGTTTCCACTGTGAAGATGTGTCTTTGCCAAGGCATCTTCTGATTGGTTTAATAAAGAGCTGAATGGCCGATAGCTAGGCAGGAAGGTTAGATGGGATTTCTGGAGACACAGAAGACTCTGGGAAAAGAAAAGGGAGAGACACCAGGAGACATGGAGAGGAAACAGGAAATATAAGATGGAAGAGAGGTAACGCCACGTGATAGAATGTAGATTAATATAAATGGGTTAATTTAAGTTATAAGAGCTAGTTAGGAACAAGCCTAAGCTATAGGCTGAGCTTTCATAATTAATAATAAGTCTCAGTGTCATTATTTGGGAACTGGCAGAATAAAGAAAAATCTTACTGCAGTACACTGAAGCCTGCTGGACACAGCAAAAGCAGTATAAAGATGAAAGCTTTAAGCATTGAATGCTTACATAAAAACGGAATTAGTTTAAACAGCCCCACGAGCTGTTTAAATCAGTTTCAAAGGCAAGAAAGAATCCAATCTCAAATTAGTAGAAGAAACTGACTAATGAAGGTCAGTACATAAATGAATGCCATAGTCTGAAAGATCAATAGAGCAGAGTTGGTCCTTTGAAGAGATAAAATCATCATCTAACAAAAAGGAGGATGGAGAAAAATGCAAAAAGGGAAGGAGAGACGGAGGGTGAGCATTGGTAAGTGAGAGAAACCTCAAACTTAGCCTTGAAACAGGAGACATTTGAAAAAAAGAAAAAGGATGCATTACAACTGCTACAAAAATCATCCAAAAGACCATCAATGATTATTTTTAAAAATGTATCTTAACAAATTAAAAAAAAATCTAGATTAAGTGGACAAAATTCTGGCCATATCTGGCCTTCCAAAATTAATAAAAAATTTAAAACATAAACTTGTGAATAACTAATGCAATTCAACCAGCTATAAACAGCCTTCCAACAAAGAGCCTAGACACAGTTGCCTTAGCTGAAGAATTTTACCAAATTCCTAAAGAACTAATATTAATACTCAACTACTGTACAGACTTGAAAGGAAGGAGACTTTTTCACACTCATTTATGAGGGTACCATTACTGTTAGTGAACTTGGCAAGTATACAACCACCACTACCACCACCACAACAACAACAACAAAACTATAGATCAAGATCATTTACCTGCATAAATTAAAAGATGCAAAATTCTTTAACAAAATACAACTAAACCAAAAAGCACACCATGATCAAGTTGTTTTCATCCCAAGATGCAAAGCTGGTACAACAAGAAACATAGCACATCGAGTAAATAGAATGAAAGGTAGAAATCGTGTGATCATTGCAATAGGTGTAGATAAAGCATTTGATAAAATTCATTATCTTCATGAACAAAAAGTTCTGCAGCTGAGAGGTAGTTCAGTTTATAAAGTGTTTGCCACACAAGCATGAGGACCTCAGTTCATATCCCTAGCATACCTTTGAAGGGTTGAACACATGACTGTGGTTGGAAGGATTAATATGGTTAAAACATCTGTACTACTGAAATCCATAGCTGAGCTATAGAGTCATCCTGGCTGCCCATAAACAGAGGAATGGCTAAAGAAAATGTGGTTTATGTATATGGTGAAGTATTAGTCAGTCACAAAGAGAAATAAAACCCTGTTTTATTCTACAAAGTGGGTACAGCTGTAGGACGTTATACAGGTAAAACAAGTCAGACATAATATACAAGTTTTCTTGTCTTATGTGGATTAAAAAAATCCCTGAAAATTCAGTTGTTGAAACAATAGCAATTTATAGGATCTAGGAAGAGTGCCACCATGAGAACTGTGGTAATAAGGGTAGCAAAAGGGTAAATCTATATAGCCAATGCCTTATGTATGTTTATTTATTATCATTTTTTCTTTATTAAGAATTTTTAATTCATTTTACATACCAACCACAAATCCCCATCTCTTCCCTCCTCTGCTTCCCCCCAAGCCTCTCCCTCAAGCTATCCCCCCATTTCCTCCGAAAAGATAAGTCCTCCCATGGGGAGTCAGCAAAGCCTGATATATTCAGTTGAGGCAGGTCCAAACAACTCCTCTTGTGTCAAGGCTGTGCAAGGTGTCCCACCATAGGTAATGGGCTCCAAAAAACCAGCTCATGCACCAGGGACGGATCCTGATCCTACTACCAGGGAGCCCCTTAAGCAGATCAAGCTACACTAACACTAATATGTGCAAGACATAGGTATTAATTGAAAAGAAAAGAGAAATAAAGAAATATCAGAGGGATTGGAGAGACAGCTCTGCTGTTAAAGATTAGGCTTACATACGGGCTGGAGAGATGGCTCAGAGGTTGGGAGCGCCCACTGCTCTTCCAGAGGTCCTGGGTTGGGTTCCCAGAGCCCACATGGCCGGCCATCTGTAATGAGATCTGGCACCCTCTTCTGTATACATAATAAATAAATAACTTTAAAAAAAAGATTAGGCTTACAACCAAAAATGTCAGAAAATATCAGAAAATTTGTATTAATAAATTTGACAACTTAGATGAAACGGACAAATTCCCTGAAGGACGAAAATTGTCAATGAGCAGCACTAATGTTTTAGCAGTGAACAACAGCTGTCTAATTGGACTCAAGGCTAAGGAGCAGGAAGGAAACCATGTCTGCTACTGAAAACCTCGTGAACCGCATGTGGCTAGTGAGGTCATGGACGAGAAGAGAACCTACTATTGCCAGTTTCCGAAGCCAGTATGACCCCTAACTACATTCTGAAATACTTATCCTTACGTCCATCGACATGTGCCGTTCTCACCTCTCCTCAGAGGAGCTTCTTTTTGTAGCACAAGGAGACCATTACAGAAAAACACAACTAGTGAGAAGGCAGAGAACTAACCATGGTGTGCCCAGCCCCAGCGGAGCATCTCCAACAGAAGTACTGCACCTAAGACTCAGGGAACCGCGTGGAAGAGGGAGTGGGAAGTTGTAAGAGGTAGAGGACCAGAAAGTCTGCTGTGAGATTTGCACCTTCTAGCTACCACAGGGAAGCCACACCCACAAAAATCTCAACACTGCTCAACAATAGCTGCCTTAACAAAACCTGAACAATTCCAACAACAACGACATCCTAAATAGATGGGGAAGATCTTGTGGACCCATCCCTAGAGGAAGAGCCATCAGCGATTAGCAACTGCTGGGAGGGGGAGGATTACTCTTCCCCAAGGATGAAGGTTGGTTATCTACTACCCACAGTCAGCCCGAAGCATACACACACAGGCAACACAGAAAGGACTCAGCAGCTTGTATATTTACTCATTTGTATGTATATGGAACACGGTTAAAGTAGAGGAGGCCATGAATTGCAGAGGGGGAGAGGAAGAGTGGAGATGGGAGGGGTAGGAGGAAAGGTATAAGAAATGATAGAATTATGTTTTAATTAACTAAAAAAACCTCACTCTAAAGGAGAAAAAAAGAACTCTCCCCCAAACTCCAGAAAACTGAATAACCAGAATGATTCTATATTTATTTATTTAAAAACTTGAATTGTCATTTAAAACATTTTGTGATTAAAAAAACAAACTTGAGGCCCATCTATCTTCATCTGCAAATTTTACAGTAATCATGAGAGAGAAATAATACTTTGCTCATGCAGACTCCGTCAGAAATCCATTCCTTTCGTGCTCTTTCTCTAAGGCTACCCCTGGTCAAAACGAGGAGCCGACACTCAGCCCAGCACCGCATCGCACAGGCACACAGGTGGTTTTTGTGTAGCAGCATGTTGGGGGAGAATGGTTCCTTCCACAAACGACACTGGAACGACCGGACACTTACGTATTTGAAAAGACCTATTGATTTACAATTCAATGTAACAATTGATTAAACAATTTGAATGATGAACCAATTCAAAAATCTCTCCTAGACCTAAGAGTGAAGGCTAAAACTAAAATTTTTAAGAGAAACATTAAGACATGATATTTTTAGCCCCAGATGAACTCAAGTTTTCTTAGAATTAGTACCAGAAACGTGATTTATAAAAACTTAGCATAAATGAATTTCACCAGAAATGATTTTAAAGGTTTGGAAAAAACACCAGAGAGAGTAAAGTGTCAGGAGATAAAGACGTGGAAGAACACAGGTGCCCTGGGAAGTGAAGCAGGTAGTGCGAGGTGATTCCAAGGGAACCTGAAGATGGATAAAGGGAAATTGGGAGGCAAGTCACTGTTGGACACAGGGCCCTGGTGGTGTGTCCCTGCCGAGTGCTCCCCTAACCCTCTCCTTTGTCCATCTCATGCTGTTCTAGCTCATACAGGTGGGGACAAGTGACCATGGGCTGAAAGCTCTGAAAGGATGAGCCGAAAAGAACCCTTCCTCCTTTCAAATCTTTTCTCTCGTGCATTTGTTACAGCAATGGAAACCTAACTGCTACAGAATCCTAAGCAGAATCAACAAAAGGTAGTCACCCCTACTCACATCTCAATATCCTTGCTGAAAAAGCTCGTTGAGACATAGATACATTCCTCCACATATACATAAGTATAAACAGGAGAAATAAAATAAAATATGCTTGTTTCTATTTGCTTATGTCTGAGTTAAGAAGTTTTTAAGGGGTGTATGTTTCTTAAGACTGAGGGTCAAGCAGAAACAAAGTAGATGGGAGACAGGTATGGTCATGACTAGGTAACACTTTTTGTACCTCCTAACATACATATTTAAATTTTTTAAACTATCTGATTATGTTCCTCGAGTTTTTAAAAATAGAAAGTAATTTTTGATTAGCTAAGACCGCCATATAATCTAAATATTATTAAAGCATAGGTTACTGAGAGAACGTTAGGATCTAAAATGTATAAAAATACTATCTCAAATCAGTAAGAAAAAAGAATATTGTGTGTGTGTGAAAACATTGCAAGTTTTAAAAAACTATTTTATTTTATGTGTATGAGTGCTTTGCCTGTATGTATGTCTGAACTTAGATGTAACACGAGTTCTTATTAAATAAAAAACCCAGAGCCAGCTATCGGGGTTAAAACCTGAGAGATCAGAAGACTAGGAAAAGACACAGCAAACCTCACCTCACCAACTCCGCAGCTTCCAAAGAGAACTACTTTCTGTATACCCACGTCCATATGCCTTTCTGTTCTGCCAATTCATTTCCTCTCTGCCCAGCTACATCACTTCCTCTTTCAGCACAGCTCTGTCACTTCTGTCTATCTGTACAGACCTCCAAACCTTTATGGTTAATGCTGGGATTTAAAGAGTGTGCCACCACTCCTGGCTCTGTTCCTAATGTGGCCTTGAACTCACAGAGATCCAGACAGATCCCTGCCTCCCGAGTGATAGGATTAAAGGCATGTGCTACCATTGCCTGATGTCTATGTTTAATATAGTGGCTGACTTTTTCCTCTGATCCTCAAATAAACTTTACTGGGGACATAGATAAAATACCACCACACTTAGATCCCCTGGAACTGTAATCAAGATAGTTTTGAGCTACCTGTGGGTGCTGGGAATCAAACCCTGGTCCTCTGTGAGAGCAACAAGTGTTCTTAACTGCTGAGTCATCTCTCTAAGCCCCCAAGACTGTAAATTTGAGTTGACATTTAAGATAATTTATAAATATATTCAGAATTTAAAATACATTTAATCTTATCACTTACCACTAAAGACTCATTAAGAAGGTACCATGTTCATCTACCAATAAATGAAATCAAGGCATTTAAAAAATGTAGTCAGATGTGAGATAAAAAGGGAAAATGTTCTTCTTGTATACTATACTAACTTGTGAAATTTTCCAGTATTTTACAAAATTAAAGTTTTTCATATCTGACTACCCAGAATTATCTTTTGGGGTATGGGCATTACACAAGTTCCTGCTATTTTGCACAAGGAAACACTTACAAAGTACTCTTTTTGATGTGTGTTTAACAAACATTCATGTAGCACTTACTACATTCCAGTCATAATTTCAAGAAGCATATAAATATTACCCCATAGGATCCTCATAACTACTTTATGAAGTGGGCACCATTAAAATCTTTACCCTGTTAAAAAAATCAAATACTTAAAAACAAAATTAAGAACACTGCCCAAAGTTACATGGCTAGTGTATATTAGGACATGAACCCAGACATCCCACCCAGAGTCTGCCCTTCTCACCCAGCTCCACGCTGCACCTCAGGTTATTAGTTATTTTTTGTTGTTGTTGCTATGATAAAACACCATGACCAAAATCAATGTATGGAAAAGTGAGTTTACTTTGGCTATGGTTCCAGAGGAAGAGTTTATAGTGGTGGTAGGGGCATGGCAGCAGGCAGCCAGAGCAGGAAGCTGAACGGTCACATCTCCAATCACATGCAGAAAACATGGGAACCAGAGGTAGGACGAAGCTATAAACCCTCACAGCATGCTACCTCAAGTCATGGCAAACACAGCTGGATGCTCAGGCTTTCCTCTTTTTCTGTATCAGTACCGTGAGACTCACAGCACTTTAACTAATATCCTTACAACCAAGTCCTATCCGTTGAATATCTGGATCAAAGAGTACACTTCTGAAGATTTGACAAATTAACTATGTCCTTCAGAGGATCTAGGGCTTACATGTACGTCAACAGCATAGGCATGTGTCTTTTCTCCGTTTTTGCCAGTACTAAGTATAATTTTTAAATACATTTCTTCGTGTATAACCAAAACGGTTATGTGCATTTTAAGTGTGCTCTTTGATAAGTTTTGATGTAGTTTACATTTGGGAAATCATCTCAATGAAGACAGTAGCTTACCATTTGCAAAAGTTTCCTCCTGGCTCTGTAATTCCTTCACGTGTCTGACACCCTCCCTGCCATAGCTAACCCACCACAGTTCTCTCTGTAACTGAAGATTGCTTGGATTTTTTGGATTTATTTAAATGGAACTAGGCAGTAGAACTATTTTAGTGGCTACTTTCTGTAGTCCAAAGGTTTCTCTGGTCCTGCCCCACCCCAAGGTCTCACAGCAGCTTATAAAATAATCGCTCAGAGGCTTAATATTATTTACAAATTGTATGGTCTATGGCAGGCCTCTTGTTAGCTAGCTCTTATATCTTAAATTAACCCATTTCTATTATCTATGTTTTGCCACATGTTCCGTGGCTTACCTGTCTGCTGGCATGTTGTTCCTTGGGCGGCAGGTTGGCATCTCTTCAGACTCGGTCTTTCTCTTTCCTGTTTCTCTCCTTGGATTTCCTGCCTGCCTGTAAGCTGCCTTGCCATAGGCCAAAGCAGCTTATTTATTAACCAATGGGAACAACATTTATTCACAGCATACAGAAAGATATCCACAGCAACTTTCACAGTGTATAATTATTCTGAGATTCGTCTAGGTGATTGAATCTTTATCTGACTGAATAGTGTATCATTATACGGATAAATTGCAATTTACCCATTTGGATTTGAATCTTTCCTAACTTAGAATATTACAAATAAAGCTGCTACAATATTCACATACATTAGTGTATATGTGTATTTTCATTTCTCTTGTATAAAAACATAGATGTAGAAAGGCTGGGACTATATTTCTTTAAGAAATTGCCAGTGGTTTGTCCAAAGGACTTGTTTAATTAGACTTCCCTACTATCAATGAAAAGTTCTACTTTCTACATTTTCACTAATAGTTGGTATGGCCAGCTCTGCTTGCTCCTTGTATTATTAATGTTAGATGCTTTAATGTGTATGCACAGTAGCAGCTAATTTCAGTTTTGCTTTTTGGATTTTTTTTCTTGGTTTGTTGTTCTGTTTTTAGCCTCGTGGCTTATCATATTGAATATCTTTTCTTATGCTTACTTTCCATCCATATAATCTTCAAAGTCTTGAAACAGTTAAAACTTATTTTTCCATATTTTATTTATCCTTGGCAAAACAATGAGATTTACCTAGACCACATCTATTGGAAATGGAATTTTAACTTTTTATTTCAAAAAGTGCATTTTCATATGATTTAAAAAGTGCCTATATTCTAGAAATATACTGAATTTTATTCTGTATGTTCTTAATTAGCATTTGTAAGTATTTTTGTATCAGCTCTAAAAGGTTAGTTTTTTACGACTTCTTTTATTTTTTGAGATTATGACATAATTACACCATTTCCCCCTCCTTTTCTGACCTTCAAACCCTCCCAGGAACCCCTCTTTTCTTTCAAATTTGTGGCAAGTTTTTTCATTAATTGTTTATAATTGCATATTAAAGTACAGCTAGTAAGGCTGATAGGAAATGGATGCTGAGAAGGTAAGACCATGAAATCAAGCTTATTTTTTTTTCATGTCAATGCTATTATCTTTTCCTAACTAACTCAAAATGAGTGGTTTGTAGGCTGGATGCTGCCCATCCTCGATGCACTTCATTATTAAAATAACACTTAATTAAGTGGCAGACAGAGCCAGAAACAGACTGTGGTTTAAGGAAAGCTCTTAGGTTATTTTCAGATGTTTCTAGTTTGGCAAATGCTGAAGAATATTTGGCTGAGCAGGTTTTATTCCGCTGTGTGTTTTAAGGGAAATCTAACCCATGTGTTTTATTTTGTTAATCTTGCCAAGTTAAATGCTTCTCTTGTAAGATGTATTTAATGTTATGCTACTTTTATGAGGCTTTCCCCTTGGATTGTGAATTCGTATATCACCTTAAGTAAGTGTGCTTTTATCCAAATATCTTGTAGTTATAAAGTCAGAAACCCACAAAACTTGGGTGATTTCCCAATAGTGCCAAATGTAATATTTCACCTCTACTACTAACATCATGATTTTCCCCTCATAGTCATCCATCATCAGCTTATTGGGGAGCAGACATCTGCCTTTGTAAGCCCTGCTCTTTGGTAAGTAAGACCGTGCCCCAACTCAACATGGCCACTAACCTCTAATTGTGGGTGTAGTTAGTTCTAAGTACATGGGTTTAGAAGGACAAAATTGTAGTTGCAGTTACTTGAAAGTATGATTTACATCAAACACATCAAAGGGTGTGATGCCAGCTAACCCATTAGAGGGGCAAAGGGAAGCAGGAAGGTATGGAGCAAAGGGGACTTGCAGTCAATGCTGGTGGAGTGGAAATGAATGGGATGATTCAGCAAATAATTCAGAATGGCCAGTTGCAGCTGTCGGGTAAACCAACAACCCCATGCCTGATTAAAGCCCTGGAGGAAGTTGTACATGGAAAGGAGCACACACACACACACACACACACACACACACACACACACACCAAAACTCAATGTTGTAATAAGAACCAGCTAGAAAGAACCTAAGTGCCCACTGGTAAGGAAGGGCCTCATGTAATGTGCTATTCATACATTGGGATTGTACTAATAGCCAATGAACATGAACGATTGAAGGCCACTTTATCCACAACGAGGTTCTATCTCAAAAGATAGCTGAATAAAAAGGGAAACCAAGAGATAACAGGATGAGGCAGCATGGTTGTATTTACATGAACTAAGGGTGCGTCCCAAAGTGTTTAGTGTTTAAAAATATATACAAATAGAGAACTGAGAAAGCCAAAACAATAGGATGACATAGATGAAATTGCTCCTCCCTGAACACAGAAAGTGGAGATGGGGGCTTAGGACAGAGCTCAGTCAGTAAAGTACTTGCCTTGCAAGCAGCATGACCTATGGTCCGTCTTCAGAACCCATACTGGAAAAGAAAAATTGCCAGGCACAGTGGCACACATTTTTAATTTTAATGCTGGGGAGGTGGAGACAAACGGATCTCTGGGGCTGGCTAACCCAGACAGCCCAGACTACTTAGTGAGTTCCAGTTAGATGAGAAATCTTATCTCAAAAAGAGGAGCTAGTACTTGAGGAAAAACATCCAAAATTATTTTTTTGGCCTCCACATGTATATGCAATCACACACACATGAACACACGCATGCACACCCATGCACACGCATGTATGCACGCATGCACACACACACACACAGAATGAAAGGGAATTTTCAGAAGGAGCTTCTAGGAATGCCCTAGACTTCTGTTTTTTTAAGCTGTGTGATATGTAACAGGGTTTTAAATCATCATTTTGTACTTATAATATGCAAGTACAATAAATTAATGAAAAAACTTGCCACAAATTTGAAAGAGAGAAAGGAGGGGTTTCTGGGAGGGTTTGAAGGTCAGAAAAGGAGGGGAAAGTGATGTAATTATGTCATAATCTCACAAAAATGAAAAGTCAAAAAATTAAAATGTGTTATAATTCCATATTTATTCAACTTAAACTCAATGAAAAACACAGAATGAGGCATGCAGTCAACATACTGGATTATTTACTGACAATATCAATTCCAATGCAAAGCCAACTTGCCATCATCCAGTGGAGCTCAGTCATGTGCTTAGAGCCTGCCTTCCTGTCCTGACTTTAGGGGAAAATTTTGGACTCTCTCTCTCTCTCTCTCTCTCTCTCTCTCTCTCTCTCTCTCTCTCTCTCTCGTTTTCATACTTTGGGACTAGATTAAATACTATCAGGCAGTTTCTGTCACTGCACATAAGTGGTAGTGATGGCTCTATCAGAATAACACAACTTAGTAGTTGATGGTCGACCAGCAGGTCTCAGCAGCGTGCAACAGCTGTCAGTGAAGCCGTTAGTAATGCAAGCCACAGTGGGCTACACTCTACAGGAGAATGGTGCTCTCCCTCAGTCAAGACAGCCGTGAACTCCTTCCAAACAACGAGGAATCTATTTGTTGTACAGAATCAATTATTTGCAAGTGCAGAGCAGCTAGCCCCACCAGCCCTTTAGAAGACTTTCTTCATCCCTCTCTCTCACCAGATTTATTAAATAAGTATTATGTTCCAGATGTCAATTCTTCACCTATGCACTGGTGTCCCAAAACAATGCATGGGACTGGCAGCACTATACTCGAAGCTTTATTTTTGTTCTGGTACACACATGATCCTTAGTTTGGTCAATCAAATGACCTTTTAAAAACGATTGCCATTTTTCCTTGTAGATTTTTTTTTTAGTTGCGAGTCCTATATTACACACATTTATTTGTATGTGAGTACATGTAAAATAATCTTCATAATGGTTACCTCTCAGCCCAGGAAACAGACATTAGCCACAGTTGGGATATTCGCCTCTCCTGTGGGAAAGTAGTGCACTACGTGAATTGCATATATTTATTCTGTTTATTCCTTTCATGGTTCTCTAACCTCTGTAATTTACTCGTCTGATTACTTCATGTGTTTTCAAATGTTACTATTCATGTGATAAGACAGTATATTCTGTGACTCCTTGACTTTGCTCAGCATTTTATTTTTGGGGTTCGTTCACGGACCCTTAGCTGATTTTCTCACTGCAGCTGTTCAGTGTCTGTTACTGTTCTGTTCTGCTTTAGTTACTAGTCCATCAGTAACAACCCAACTTGCCACCATCTTCCTGTTACAGAGAGGCTGCTTTGGGCGTCCTCAGCCACTGCCTCCTGGGCCACATGTGCGCAGTTTGACTTGGCACTGGGAGTGTTATGTTCATGAGAGATGTGGGTGCCACACATTAGTAAAAGGTACTTATCTTCCAAAGTAATTGGCCTGGTTTATATTTTCCCTTGCAATGGGTAGCCATAAATTACTTGACTTCGTCAACAGCAGCCAATATTATTTGACATTTTAGTTTTTGGCGGTCTACTGAGTGTGAAATTCTTTCTTCCTCCTCTGATCTCTTTCCATTTCCCTCTCCCCATTTCTCCTTCCACTGTGTGTGTGTGTGTGTGTGTGTGTGTGTGTGTGTGTGTGTGTGTTTGTGTGTTTGTGTGTAGTGGGTAGAGGTTAACATTGGGTGTCTTTCTCTGTTGTTCTCCATCTTGTTTTTTGAGACAAGGTCTTTTTGTTGTTGTTGTTGTTGTTGTTGTTGTTGTTGTTGTTGTTTTCGAGACAGGGTTTCTCTGTGTAGCTTTGGAGCCTTTCCTGGAACTCATTCTGTAGCCCAGGCTGGCCTCGAACTCACAGAGCTCCTCCTGCCTCTGCCTCCCAAGTGCTGGGATTGAAGGCATGTGCCATGGCCGCCCAGTGCAAGACAAGGTCTTTAACTGAATTTGGAACTCACTATTTCAGCTGGGCTGGCTGGCCAGTTAGGGTCCCCGGACCCACCTGTCTTCTCTCAGTGTTGGGGTTACAGACACATGCTGCTGAGCCTGGCTTTTTACTGTAGGTGCTGAGGATCAAACTCAGGTCCTCATGTGCACAGCAAGTGCTTTTCCCACTGAACTTCCTCTCCCCATTTGGAAATGTCAATTCATTGCATCAAAAGTGATCGTTGTAATACTTACTCTTCATGGTCAATACAAGGGGATTTAGAACCCCCATAGAAACACAACTCTGTCTTCATGAGAATGTTCAGGAAGGCTTAGCTGAGCAAGGAAGACCCATGCTGAACACGGGCAGCACCATCTACGGGCTGAGATTCTAGACTGAATAAAAAGAAGAAAGTGGCAGCATCCATCTCCATCTGCTTCCTGACCAGGAACAAAGTCTTACCAGCTGCTCCACATGCCAGCCACCAGGGCTTCCTTGCTATGGCAGACTGTACCTTCAGACTGTGAGACAAAACACTTAACTTGCTTTTGTAAGTTATTTTGTCACAACAATAATAAAGCAACAAAAATAAGCATCTTTTAGTATTTATTTGTCACTTAAAGTTTTGTTCTGCAAAGTGAAAATTCAGCGTTTTTCTTACCTTTTCATTTGCTTGCTTACCTTTTTCATATTGAATCAAAAAGAGTTCTTAAAAACAACAACAACAATGAACCAGGGCCTCATGTAGCCCAGGCTGGTATGTGAAGGACAACTCAATGTGTACCCAAGGACTTCTGATACAGAGTGATGAGATACAGTTACATGGTAGGTGAACCGAAGTTCCAGAAAGCAGATGCATCTACAAAGGCGGGTTGCCTGATCACAACTGCCATGATTTGCTGGGAGATTAGAATGTTGCTGGTTCACAGCTTAATTCCAAATTCTCTTGAGCTATCTCTAGTTTCCTTAAATTGCCATTTACTGTCCACTTCAGTATGTGACTTAACATCCTTGTGACTGTTAGAGAAATCCTTTGGAATCTGTGAACAAGTCTCCATCAACCCTAAAGCTAAGAATGTGGTCAGCTAGCATCTGAGACATGGCCAACTGGATGTATCCACCAGTGCTTTGGAAAAGTATGTTGATTTGTGCCTTTGTCCTATTACCATAAAAAGCTCCATGAAAGGACTGCCATATTGGAACAGGGAACTTGGATGTGATGGTTAATCTCAACCATCAGTTTTATGAGACATAGAATCACCTGGAAGATGGGCCTCTGGGCACCCTGTAGAGGATCGTCTTGACTGAACTATTGAAGTGGGAAGATCTGCCTACTGGGAGTAGTATCGCTCCCTCAGTGGGGACCTGAGACTGTGTAGAATAGCATTCATCTTTCTGTTTCTTGACCGCTCATGCAAGGAGACCAGCTTCCTCAGCGGTTGCTGCTGTGACTTAGTTGCCATGATAGACTTTACCTTTGAACTCTGAGCAAAATAAACCTATTCTCCCTTAAGTTGCTTTGGTCAGAGTATTTCATACAACAGGAAAAAAGCAAAAACAAAAACAAAAAAACTAAGACACTGGATTAACCTCAACCTGTATTCCCAGCCATGGTCACTCACACTTGACGTCAGAATAATCTGCATCTCATCCCCTTTGAGGAGAACTGTGTTTTGCATTGGCACACTTCACCAACTGTGAGACATCCCCAGCCCTCAAAAAGTTCTTTATACAAATATTTTTATGAATTCTTCCCCAAATAAATACATTCCAGTGTAAATATGCTGATTTCAAATATGTGATTCAACTTTGTGCCTTGAATCATACCCTTTTCATGATATTTTTCAGTGTATTTTGATACATTGATTCAATGTAGACAAAACTCTAAATCTTTTCCTTTATTGCTTGTGTTTTCTTTTTCTCAAGAAATCCTTCCCTACACAGAAATCAGAAATGCATTCTTTTTGCTGACTCCTAAACATGGTTAAAGCTTTGCATTTTCTGTTAAGTCCTCAATTTATAAAGAATTATGTGTGGCATGATGTAGGGGTCTATCTTATTTTTCTTTAGACTCTCAACACTGGTCAGAAAACCACCTGCTTCAGGGCTTCTCTCTTCCGCAGTGACCTGTACTGTCATTTTTGTCCCTGCCCGTCTCTTCCTGGCAATGGTCTGCTTCTGGTTCCTTTGAATTAGCATCTCCTCTTGCACCCATGCCACACAATCTTCTTTACATACTCCACAGGCCAACCTCTTGATCTTTTTCTTTAATATTATTGTAATTACTCTCAACCCTGAGCATTTCCTTAAAAACTCCAGAATCAGAGAAAAATTCTTCTCTAAATTTTTTGTTGGTACGGCATAAAACTAGCAGATAATTTTGGAAGAAATAAATCCTTATAGCATTGGAACTTTCTATCCTTGATCATGTCCTAATCTCCAAATTACTTTGGTTTTCTTTAAAGCTCTCTGATACACACTGTGTTTTCATATATAGCTTGCATTTTCTTTAGCTAGTTACTTCATTTTAACGGCAATCAAGTGAGTGTATATTGATCAGAGTGTTTTGAAAGCAGGGCAGAGCTGTCATCTAAGGGAGCAGAAGCAAATCCTAGGACATCAATGGCAATTCCCACCTGTGCTCCTGGGAAGTGCTTTCCATGACGCCAGTGGAAATACAGTGGTCAAACTATTGGGGTATATTCACTATAATGGTGCATATGTGAAAAACGACTGAATCTCTATGTATTAACTTGTGTTAATATCAAAATCATAATGTTAAATGAAAAGAGCAAATCATAGATGGGGTGGGGAGATAGCTCAGTGTGTAGAATGTTTGCCAGGCAAGCATAAGGCCCCGAGTTCAATACCCAGAACCCATGCAGCAAAGCTGGGCATGGTGGCATATGCTTGCAATCCAGGGCTGGAGATACTGAGGCAGTGGTTCACTGGCTAGCCTGCCTAGCCTACTAGGTGAGTTCCAGGTTTATGAGAGATCTGGTCTCTAGAAACAAACTAGAACAGGGCAGGTGGAGCACACCTTTAATCCCAGCATTTGGGAGGCAGAGGCAGGCACTGTGGGCTTCAGGCTAGCCTAGGCTACCTAGCCAGTTCCAGGACAGCCAGAGCTACATACAGAGACCCTGTTTTCAAAAACAAAAGCAAAAATAAAAAATAAAAAACAAGCTCCACCCCCACCCCAAATCCCCACCAAAGGAGATGATTTCTGAATGGGAACACTGACGGTTGACCTCTGGTCATTGTACACATACACAAACAAACCATAGATCAGATCACAGAAAATATTTTGGAACCACTTGAAGCTTCAAAACATGAGTCACTTTCATTTCTTAATTAGTTGGAGGGGACGTTTGTTTTGCTTTTAAAAATTGGACTTATATACATTGTGGCAGGATATTTGATCTAACCATGAAACTCCTAAACTGTGTAAATAAAATTAATCTTGGATTAGGGAGTGAAGCCAGTGACTAGTTGACAAGAATTAGCCATAGCAAGTACAGATGACCCAGCAATACGAATAGATAGACATAGAAAGGAGTGGGGAAGGACTTTAAGATTCGCGTCCTTTTGGGTTGGGATGGTGTAGAGAGGCTCTTTCTCTTGCTGGGTCTCTGGTTGAGAAGGAAGGTCAGCTGGTTGCTTCTTGACTTCTCTGATCTAGCAGGTTTTCACCCCAATATCTGACTTCTGTGACTTTATTGGTAAATAGAACAACTTAGATATAAACCACCTTTGGTGGACACAGCCGTGGCTGAGCCATGCCAGTGCCAGTGGGCTGGAAATCCTGCCATGCCTCTGTCTGGATGAGCTGGGTGCTGACTGCCAGTCACAGGGCACAGATGGTAGTTAAAATATCAGTAACTTCAAGTGTGGCAGCTAAGCAGGCTTAAAAACAACAGTAAATATACGTGTACATATGATACACATATGCGTAGTTCCATGTGTTCAGTATATATCCTTTGCAATGAAATCTTACTACAAATATAATCAAGTTTTCCCTGATTGAACACTAGCTTTGGTGATCCAAACATGTCGATGGCTTCATGATGGTTCCTTGATGTGTGTTCACATCCAGGGCATTTGCTATAGTCCAGGTTTCTCATTTCCTGTCTTAGTGTTTGCAGAGGAAATAACACCAGTGACAGGCCTTTTGCTTTTATAGTGTGACTTTTAAAATGAACACTTTCTTTTTGACGTTAGAAGGGGATTGGTGGAGTCTTGCAGGGTGCCACAGAAATCTAGGTCTGGTAGTGATGGCAGCATTGAGTGACAGTCTATGTCATTACAAACACAGTATGGTGATAATATCTATTAACCCTGGAAGTCTTCACTGCCTGACCTTATGCTGGCTAACTTTCCTCAGCTCATGGGACGAATGGCTAGTGAAATGGGAGACATATTTTGAGGCCTTTTTTTATGGCCATTCTCCCTCCATTACTTTATTCCTCCATGTTCTGCTTAAAATTTTCTATCTCAATATGCACACACACAGGATTGGTTCATAGACGGAACTGTAGGAGATTTTTCTGACCCAAATATTCTAGTCCCAATTTTCATTTTTTAACTGTGGCCATTTGAGAGCTCTTTTATAAATTTCAACAAATGCGTTCACTATATGTGTTGCTAGATATAGAGTGCCTTTTCTTCAGTTTTCCTTTGATTCACTTTTACTATCTTAACCTTAAAGAAATACTCATGAAGTTTTGAGCATGCTGCATTATTCCTGGTTCATCAGATACTCCTGAAAATAGAATTGTGCTGTGAATATCTGTAAAAGTCAAATTTCTTCATGTGCTGTGCCTGACCCAAAGCCATATTCATTTCTCTTGAGAGAATCTGATCAAAATTAGAATGACAAAAATAAATAAGTAAATAAAAGTAAAAACAAAACCCCCTGTTCCCCTGTCCTCCAATAGTGTCTAGTGAATGGCAAGGCAGCCGGCAGGCAGGCAGCTCCAGCCTAGGCACTCACCGGCCTGCCAATCTTCCCCTTTGTCTGCAGAGCGTTCCCTTTGGATCTGCTCGCTGCCCTTTGTTCGGGACTGCCACCGTGCTGTTGCCGGGCTCCCTCTGAAAGGTGGGTAAATTTATGCCCTGGGAACGCAGTCTTCCCACAGCTGCAGTGCCAGCCGGGCAGCTCAGATAAAGCCGCTGATCAGACTTACCGACTGGTACTCGGTCCCCATTTGTACACGGGCCAAGTCACTGGGGCATATGTGGCTGTATTCAGAGTGGGCTGTCAACCTCCCCATCAGCATCTTGTCAATAGCAGGGGGACAGCAGACTTCTGTGACAATCCAATTTGCACATCTCGTCTGTGATCATCTGCCACTTGGGCTTAATTGATTTATATTCTTTAGCCAACTCTCTGGCTTGAGCATTCTTGGTTTATTAAGTCCTGATTCCTTCTCAATGGCACGGGGCATTTCTTAAAGTCTTTGATTAAAGAAGCCTTTTTCCTTCCCCTCCATCCTTTCTTTCCTTCATTCTTTTCAAGGTCAGATGGCTTGGCTATTTCCAGAAGGCTGCCACTGCCTTTTAGTGCCACATGTGTCTATGATGCCACTGGCAGGCCCTTCCACTTGCATGGCTGAGTCTATTAAGAGCCAGCGAAGCCTGAAAGGGAGAATCAATGTTTCATTTGCATCAGAAGGCTCCACATAGCATCACATCCTGCTGGACACAGGCTGGACAGCATCTTAATGCCAATCAGCTTGAGCCAACATTGAATTTTAAGGATTTCTATTTTGAAACACATAAATGTTAGCTCTGGCCCTGCCCATGTTCTAAGACACTTGTCTGCCCCCTTGCCAGACTGTGCGATTTGACACTCTTGTTCAGTGACTTCCTGCTCATTAAACTGATCAAGATACAAAACTTGTTAGTTAATTTTTCATGCACTTGGGGGATCTGGTTGCATATTTTAATGATCTGCTCTCAGAATGTGCTGATCAAACTGCATATTTTGTTGATTCGCTGTGACATAGCCTTAACTACAGAGTTGCTTGTGCAGGGTCCTGGTTGATGTGAGCTGCATCCAGGAATCGCTGAGTAGATACTGTGTGTGCTAATTGAGCTGTGCAGTTCCACGGAGGCGTTGACATTCTTTACTGATTGATCTGAATAATAACCGTTTGGAAATTTCATATTCCGTATCTCAGGGCTCGGATGATATCAAAACCAATATTTATTTGAGTAACAGTCATCCTAGTCAAACCTTAAGGCATTTCTTTCTCATTTCCTTGAAGTTAGGTTGTGAAAGTGGAGGAGATAGGCACACACACACACACACACACACACACACACACACACACAATGTATGATGGAAACAGACAAAGAAGCCAAGGAGTGAATCCAGACAAGGCCAAGCAGAAAGACAATTGCAATACTTAGCTGTTTTTTTCTAGATCTTACTGCTGCAGAGGGCTTAGGTATTGGCTTTGTGCATTTGGAAAAGAAACTGTATATAACCTGCTATCTCTGGTCCCAAAACACTGACAGGTGGACGTGTGCAAAGCTACTGTGAGTGAAGAGTCAGAAAATTCCAGGGCCTTCCTCGGAAGGCCAAGATTGTTGAGCTTTTGTCTAGACACCACATGTGACTGCTTATGCCTCCTAGCAAATAAAGCAGTCTTCAGACCTCATTTGCTAAATCTGTTTAAAAAAAAAACCAAAAGCACCTGTCAGGATCATGGGAACCTTCAGCTTTTGAATCCTCTCAAGCAGGAATAGCCAGGTCATGAGTTTAAAAAATAATCCCAACCAAACACATGCAGAGACCCACAACTGGACGATGTGCAGAGAGTGGGAGACCTTGGAACACTTAGTCCTAAATGGGGTGTCCTCATCAAACCTTTCACCTCAGAGCTCAGGGAACTTTTCAGAAGAGAAGGCGGGAGGAGCCAGTGGGGATGGAGGACACCCAGGAAACAAGGCCCCAACACAGCAAGACTGACACACGTATGAACACAGGGACTGTGGCCACAGACACAGGGGTGCACAGGTCTAAGCCATATGGGGTCCCAGCAATGAGAGGGGAAGTGGACAAAAGCCCCTATCCCTAAGCCAGAAGCTGTCTCCAATTGATAACCGTTCTCAAAGGAAACATTAGTTTTCTCCCATCGAGTCTCACTGGGTATACATACCACAGTTATGGGCACGCTCCACGTCAGCAGTAGATGGTCAGCACTAAACAAACTCAATGGTATTTTTGGAGGGTTTTGGAATCAAAATGCTTTGTCTGGATATTTTTTTCTTTTACCTTACAGGTATTTTGCTTACATGCTATGGTTTCTGGTTTTGTGTTTTTATGGGATTCTCGTGTCTGTGGATGTGTGTGTGTCTCTGTGTCATGTGTTTCATGTGTAATGGGATTCTTGTGTCTGTGGATGTGTGTCCCTCCATGTCATGTGTTTCTCGTGTTTTCCTTTTGGCTCTTTTTCTGTTCAGTTGTTTGTTTTTATTTTATTGTTACTTTTCTCTTTTTTTTCTCTCTCTTTTTTTAGATGCCTGTCTGTTTTCTAATGAAAGAGCACAAGAAAGGTTGTGGATTGGGTGGGTGGGGGAGGTAGGGAGGATCTGGGAGGAGAAACTAATCAGAATATATTGTATGAAAAAAACATCCATTTTTCAATAAAAATGATCACAACCAAAGAAAATTACTTTACATGATAGACAGTGTTTTATATGCTACCAAAGCATAATACTAATAAAATATGGAAAATTAAAGTTGAAAATGGGTTTGAGAGTCGTGGAGTTGCCCGTTCAAGCAATACATTTGGGCAGGGCTAGAGTTTTTGGGCTGTTGCTCACTATGAACCCATGGAAGGGTGATACAGTAAAACTGTGGTCTATGTGGCTCACATATTTTCTGTCACAAGTCCTGAGCTCTTCCTATTCTAGTGGAGAAGTTACCACAAAGTAGATTAGTGTGGGCTGCTACATGCCCATCCAAGTTTGTTAAAGTCAGACAGCTGCTACATTTGACCCAGAAACAGCTATTTGTTTATCTTTAGTACAGAGCACTTCCCATCATCCTCCAGTCAACCTCTCTGTCGAGATGAAAATAGTAAATACCTTATGGGCATGCTGGGAGAGTGAGACCAGGGAGAAGAGTGTGTGGTTTTCAAATCCTTGGAACTGTGACTTAGATACAGCAAACATCAGGACAGTATATCTAAGTTTGGATTACTTTAATACTATTACTTTAGCATCCTGATTATCTGAACAACACTCAGGAAAGCCACAGTATGTGTCGTTACTGGGTTCTAGAACTTTCTTTGAGACCTAATCCATCAGGGCCCTTTTCTGCCAGGAGCACACAGAACTGTGGTGGTCAGAGATGAGACAAGAGATGACCCTATTATGGTGTACAGCTGGGATGCACCAAGAATGCCCAACCTCTCAGATGCTCCACTTACATGAAGTGGTATCATATTATCAATATTTGCATATAATTGATGCTATATAATTCTCCTATAAACCTTAAATGATCTCTGGATGATGTATAATACCTAACGTGGTGCAAATGCATCACTGAAATGTTTTTTTTTTTTTAAATATGTTTGAGCCAGTTTGTTGGAATCAGTGAATCTGGAACCTACAGACATGGAGGGATATAAGTATATGTATACACATATATATGAATATGTATGTGTCATAGAGGATGTGTAACTTTGACAGAAGGAGCAGCCCAAGGCACAGAGGTACAAGCCCAGCATGGGAGATCAGATGACAATTTTAGGAGGAAGCAATTGCTAAACTCAAGTATGGAAAGCCAGTGGGACTTAGCCAGCCAAGAGGACAACGGAGGATGGATGGCATCATGAAGAAGGTAAGGTTTAGTCAGACAAGGCAGCATAAGAACAACTGTGGTTATCTGGATTATTGTGTGGATAAGAAGTGATGAGGAGAGCAGAAAGAGCAGAAAGAAAACATGGATAGAGGGCAGTGTGTTGTAGAATATTATTTTAAGGTGTGTTACTCATGTTTATGCTGTGGAACATTTGTTTTAATGATGCAAAGATGTGTTGCATTTTTTTATGTTGCATTTATTTAACTCTGTGAAGCTGTGTTATTTTGCCTGTCTAAAACACCTGATGGTCTAATAAAGAGCTGAATGGCCAATAGTGAGGCAGGAGAAAGGATAGGCAGGGCTGGCAGGCAGAGAGAATTAATAGAAGGAGAAATCTGGGAGGAAGGAGGAGCAAGAACAAGGAGAGGAGGATGCCAGGGGCCAGCCACCCAGCCACCCAGTCACACAGCCAGCCACCGAGTAAGAGTGACAGTAAGATTACAGAAGTAAGAAAAGGAAAAAGCCCAGAGGCAAAAGATAGATGGGATAAGATTTAAATTAAGAAAAGCTGGCTAGAAATAAGCCAAGCTAAGACCAGGTATTTATAAGTAATAATAAGTCTCGGTGTGATTTATTTGGGAGTTGAGTGGTGGGCCCCCCAAAAAACAAAAGAGTAAAAAGAAACAACGTCAGCAATGAGTGTAAGAAAGAGAATAGTAGACCATGTGAAACTTTCCAGAAGAGTTAAGAAAAGCCAGTCCTGAAGAAAGGCTAACACGAGTTCCCAAGGAAGTGCTTGGGAGCAGTAGGTCCATTGAATGCTCTAAGGGCAGCTGTCAGCGGAGATACATGTTGACATCTATGTCATGGAATTTGCAAGAGGAGCAGGAATTGGATCTCAGATTTCTTGGATACTGTCTCAGGGTGGGATAAATATCCTGAGAAACCAGCATAGGGGGCAAGGGCGTGTTTTTGTCCACAGTTCCAGAGGGACACAGTTAGTTCATCACAATGGGACAGTAGGCAGTGGTAACATGGTGGCAGGAGCAGAAAGCTGGCTGGTACACTACATTCTCACTCAGGAGCAGGAAGTGGGCTGAGATGTAAAGCCTCCAGGCTTGCCTCCAGGACCTACTTCGTCCAGTGAGGCTCTTACCTCCTAAAGGTTCCACAGCCTTTCCAAATGGGACCATCAGCTGAGGAGGAAGCACTCAGACACATGAGCCTATGGGGGGCATTTGACATTCACGTCATAACAGCAAGTATCACACACAGAAAAGAAAATCACATACGGGAAGCTTACAGAGGGTCTCTTTCATGGAACAGGACGCTGACAAAGGGTGCCAAGTGTTTGGATTTCAGTAGAAGGTAGGACCAGCCTTGCAGAAAGGAAGAACCTGAGGTATAAAAGAACAGCAAAAGTCATTCTATGAAGACAAAAATACCTAGGTCTCTTACAGCAGAATATGCAATATGGTTTGCTGAGAGTAGAAAGAGGTGGCTTGAGACGAGGCGGAGATATGACTCAGACAGAGTGGGTGACAAACTGGCACAGTGAGGACAAAGGAGCAGACCCCTGGAAGGAGGCCTCGACACCCCAGATGAACGTTCAGGAGCCTGTATTTGAGACCCTGTCAACTAATGATTGTCAAGCCAGAGAGAGAAAAACAATCAGAAAATGTCCCTGACCTTGAGGTGGGAGCTGGCTAGGTGAGAACTGCAAGAAACCAGAGAGAAGAGAGGACTGTTGTACACTCAGGCCATGGGGCCAGCCAAAGGAAGCCAGAGACCAGAACAGACACACAGAGTCTTGGGAGCCCGAGACCAATGGTGAAAATCAGCACAACATTCACTAGGATGGGTTGATTTTCACAGATAGTTTCACAGAGCTGCCTTTTATTAACATGGGAAATCTAAGGAAACTTACCCCTGCCACCTGTCTGGGTGACTTCCAAGTACGAGTCCCTTGCACTGAAAGTCCCCATAGATGACTATTTTAGGAAAGCAGCACTTGAAGTTCAGCTTGGAATGGGATATTTTACAGTCGTCTGTCCGCATGCCACCTGCAGGCTTCCGTCCGAAGAGCAGGCAGGACTGGGCGAGGCCCACAGCCCACAGGCACAAGACACCTGACTTCCTCCCACAAGAGCCTCTCTCCCTACCTCGAGATTCTTAGGGCATTTTGACATTCTTAAACCCTTGAATAACCGGCGGCGGCGGCACATTTAAGGGAGTTAAAAGATAAACACTTTTAAAAGCATCTTTCAGAAATTTCAGAAAATTCCCGCAATCTTCCTGTTTTTCTTCTGTTTGCCCATTGGCACGGCGTTACTGCTTGAGTGGACATGCTTGCTGCTTGAAAACACTCTTTCGTGTTCTCCTGGAGTACGGCCCCTGAACCCTTAATGAGGCCCTTGTCTGATTTTTTTTATTTCTGCCTTTACTTGCCACTCCCAGTGAATTGGCCACCTACCGGCAAACCAGACTCTCAGTGTATACAAATGTATGCTTGGGAAACACTTGAGTGCTTACATTCACATGACATGGGTAGACTCAACCTCGTCTCTGGAATAGCCCTACAGAAAGACTTAGCTCCTCCAGCCCCACAGTGTTCACAGGCATTCTTGTGTGGTTGGTGAATGCCTGTATATAAAAGCCATTTTTAAAAACAGCTGAGTGTTCTTCACTGATTTTAAGTGCACACACACTCTGGTAACAGAAACAGGCATCTTAGGAGACATTACACTAAAAAAAATTTCTATGCGTTATTTGCTCCTCACAATACTTCTGATCTATACCAAGGAACATCTACTAAGATACCATGATTGTTTTGCAGGCAGGATGACTGAAGCTTAGAGCAGTAAAGGAGTGCCTCGAATTCACATAGCTAATCAGAGCTGAGATCTGCGCCCAGGCAGGCTGAGCTCAGGAGCATCCCTCTGCTCTGCTGGGCCTCATGTATAAGTCATCATCAGCTGATCAAGTTTTCTGGAACCCGAGACTGTCAGCTTGGCTGGTCTAAGTTCTCCTTCCCTTCTGCCTAAGCTCCTGACGTGCCACCCCCCATCATGAGGTTCTTTACAATGTGGTCAACAGGGTTTGTTCATTGTTTCGTGCCCCTTTCGGCCTTGGCCACCTTCAAAAGTCAGTGATTCCCGCGCACAATGCAGTTTCGGCTCGACCGACCTCACGGGTCCACGAGGGGGCACTGTCTGACCGTAAAGCCGTGGAGGTTCTTGCCTGCAGGCTGAAATACAGCCAGCGTCACCCTAATGCTTTCATTCTGTTATAAGAAATGACCTTATTCAAGCTACATGCCTCATTGTTATTTCACGGAGAGGAAACAAAAGTAAAAAAGGAAACCATATAATGTTCGTGGACTGCTTTACCATAATTCATTCACTGGGTTTCTGTTAGGCTGTATGGAATCCATTAAGCAGGATATTGAAGCTTATGAATGGAAAACCTAGTAATTCCTCTTTAATAACATGAGTATCTTTATTTCTTAGACTTTATTAGGCACTTACTCAAAACATTACTGAAAAACGCTCGTTAATAATATGAATGATGATTTTGATTCCGTTTGCATTATTACTATGTCTAAAGGCCCCAAACACAACGTCTGAGTTATTCACAGAGACTGGGAAAATGGCTGGCATTTGAAAGTAAATCTTTGTGCCTGAGCTTAATTCCATCTTGACACTTCTCACCAAACCTTGTAAGGAAGGTGGTGGCGCCTACCACAGTGGTCTTTTTGTGCTGCAGAAGAAACCAGCACATGAGCCTTCAAGAGTGAGTCACCTCTGAGGGCCAGGAGGGGCCAGGCTTGGTTTCCTATAGGAATAAAATGGAGACGAAACACACACACACAATGCAAACGTAAGCCTCGCTTTAAAGACCAGTCTGCCTTGTCTTCCCACTTGCCAGACTTCCGAAGGTCGGGCTTCTCCTGAGTCCCAGGCTGTATCTATGCCAAGAGGTCATGTTCTTTTCATGACTTTGAGGGACATCCCTAGTGAAGAGTCTCATGATCTCCTCAGACCTCTCCTCTGACACACAGGCCCCAACTCTAAACTCATCTCTGAACCTTCATGGAGGTGACTCTTGGCCATATCAAACCACGTGAATTCACAGTGGAGCAAACTGAACATCACCACAGCTCTGAGAAAGTGCCGGCACCCTCCCTCCTCACTGCTTGTCCTATCCTGGGAGAGTGGTCCTTGTGGGTACCTCGTTACTAGGACCAGACACCTGAGAATCATCTCAACCAGCAGCTTCAGCTCTTCCAAAACGTCAATGACTTGGTCCTCATGATTCCATATCTAAGAACACAGCTCACATTTTTTCTGTGTTCTCCCATTCCATGGTTCAATTTACTTCCGAATCTCTTTGCCTCTGGCCTGACTCTTCCTGCAGCAGCCTGTCACTGGGGCCCGTCTCTGTGTTTGTTCCCCCCCTAACAATTCAGCCCCACACAGAAACCAACTCAGTCTCAAAATGTAGATTTGATTTTAGTTCCTCCTGCTTAAAACCCTTCCATAGCTCACTGCACACAGCATAAAATCCAAATCCAAACCTGTAATCATGGCCCACAAGGTCCTATAAATTCTGGTTTATGTCTGGCCGGCCAGTATCTCCCGACTCATTGCCACAGTAAGGTGGCTTAGTGGGGTGCATAGTGGGCCGAGTTTTTACACAGCATGCCCTGCTGTTTCTTCGAGTTGTCTCTAATCACCTTGCTAGAGGGGCAGTGACTATAGCCTATACCCCAACGACCTCCTTCATAACATTTTCTCAGCCAACTATTTTAATTACCTTATTCTCCTCATCTCATCTTTTTCTTCAGCAATGTAACCCTTAAACCTAGCTCAGTAAAACTCACTGTCCATAACAGAGATGTAAAACAACAACAACAACAACAACAAAACAAAACCAAATCTAAGTGAATAAGAGAATTTGTTTGCAAATCTCAATTCTTTTAAAATAAAAAATGATGGACGCCCAGGTGATTCTCTATCCACATCCCTACACCTGTTGTGTGGCACTTACATGGTTATTATCAGAAGGCTCTCGTGCTTCCTGTGGACACCAGAACTCACCGAAACACTTGCTGTCCTTCAGTTCTCCATCAGTGGCTCACAAAGGCCCCAAGAGGCATTCTTCTTCCAGGCACCAGCTCCCCACCCAGATCGTGCTGGCCTGTGAAGCCCACTGTCACTGACTGTGTAACTGGGGTCCTTGGTCAGGACACATCAACATCTGGATTCCTGTTGCCACTCCCTCAGCCTCCCTAGCCTAGGTCAGGACCTTTTCCTGCAGGAGCATAGGTTGGAGCTCCCCTTACCTTTGGGAGTTGCTTCCCCAGAGATCTGGTCTATTGTCAGCCCGGTGTTCTTCTATTGGCCTAAGCAGTTGAAACTCAGAAGACAATGAAGCGCTCCCCTGCTTTCTGTTCTCACACCACTTTCTGAATCATGGAACTTGATGGCTGAACTAGGGGAGAGAGCTTCACAAGGAGGCAGGAGAAGCTAGGTACAGTGGGGTGGTGTACACTTTTAATCCCAGTGTATAAGAGGCAGAGGCTGGCAGATCTTTGTGTGTTTATGGCCAGCCTGGTCTCTACAGCAAGCTCTGAGGCAGCCAAGGCTACAAAGGAAGATCTATAAAAAATATATAGAAAAATGAGATAATAATACTAATACATAATAACACAATGCTTAAGATATTTGCAATAGAAACTTGGAAACTGAGCATGCTCTAATGGTGCATACTTGTAATCTCAGGAGGCTGAGGTGGAAGGATTGAGTTCGTGGCAAGCTGGGACCACATAGTGAATTCTTGCTTCAGAAAAACTGACTGACTGAATGAATACATGGTTAATGTGTCAGAAACCTACAGTTAGGTAGATAAACATACCAGATCACAAACCAGAAGTGATGAACGCCATTCATTACCCTCCTATTTGATCTGCCCAAGTTCACCTTATTACCCCAGTCTGAGACTTGGAAATGGACACACAACTATGGCCAGGTCTTCATAGGTGATAATAATCACTTAGCAGAGTTCTTTGGATTCCTTATAGCAAAATGCAGAAGTGAGAGGATTAATAGTCTTTATGTAAGTCGGTTTATTATAATGCCATTTCTGTAAGCAAAATATTTGCCAAGATTCCTCAAAATACTTGCCAAGTTTTCTCCACTGAATTGTCCTGTAGCCTCTCTTACAACATAATGCAATGAATAGGCATTTAAATTTTGGTGAGAACTTAGATCCTTCCAAAAGAAGACTAGCAATTCTGCAGCAAATGACCCCTTTTCATTGGTATATAGATAAAAGCTATGATACTTGAAGAGAAAAGATTGTGGCACTAATTATTTCTGTCTTTTTCCTAAATTACTTTTTTACATTAGCACACAAAGTGTGGATTCATCATGGCATCTCCACAAACACATGTTATTTGGCACTAATTATAAAAATATAAAACATACTTGTACTCCGTGAAGCAGCATCTGCACCCTTACACTGCAGTTCATTCCATAAAATTGTATCGAACAATATCTACCTAGGGGTCATTTTGAGGTCATTATTAACTGAAAGAGTCCTATAAATTACTTACCTGTCGCAAGACCCAGTAAATGTTAGCTGTTATCGGGTTATATTATGTTATGATATTTTATAAAGCAACAAAGCTTCTCTTCCACTTACCTACTGCTGTACAATGAAACATTTTTAACAATGGCCAACATTATGTCACGGATTCTATGGACCAGAAATGCAGAAAGGGCACTGTGGGCATTCTTGACTTCTATTTCATGATGTCTGAAGCATCAGCCCCTTTGGAGTGACCCAACAGCTGGGGCTCCATCCCCTGAAGGCTGTCAGCTCAGACGTCTGGTAAATCAGTGCTGAGAGTCGGTGATCTCTTGTCTGGGTCTCAGGGTTGGACCATCTTCCTGGCATCCCCACTCTCAGCATAGTGGGTAGAGCGAGCAACCCAACAGAGGCAGATGGAAGCTGTCATCTTTTATGTTTCAGCCCCGGAAGTCTCATAGCATCACTTCTGGCACATCTCAGGTTCAAAGTTTGGTAACATAGACATTTGGTGTCAAACAAAGGGATGTCCAGAATCATTTCTTGAGAAAACCTGTGTCTTATTGTAGCTATACTAGACCGTGCTCTGTGTCAATATACTGACAATATAGTAGGGCACGTGCACGTTAACCTAGCTATTTGTTATTCTTAAATTAATTTGTGTTTTTGTAATTTAACATCCTTGAACATACCTTGAATGGTAAAATGTTGGAAGACGTGTTCTTCCCCTTTATGGGGTTGTGTAGTTTGACTACAGAAGCCACAGGATTCACGTGCCAGAAAGTACAGCAGGGGCTTGACCTGGGAATGAGGAAATAGCATCTCTGGCATGAGCATCATTCACTCTGCTCCTAACCACCACAGGTAACTGGACTGCCTGCCCCAACAAAGCTCAAGAATATGTGTAGGAGAATAAAAATGCTGTCCCATAAACGGTAAAATTCAAAATATATGGGGTAAACAATGTGAAGATCAGGCACATGGGAAGGCAGGGAAGCACCGGCTCGTCTGTTTCACTTCACAGATTCCCGGATTATTACCTGGTTCAGGCCGCACTTATTCCAAGACTCACCACTGCAAAGCTGCTGTGATCAGGACAGTGTAGCATGGACAGAAACAGGAGGAAGAATAAAACAAGCAAACAGTGAGCAGGCCAGCAGAAAAGCCCAATTCACATCTGGAAACTATGTTTAATAGCTGACACTTCAGAACACTGGGAATATAACACCATTTGGTAAATGGTGCTGGGATAAATGATTAGTCAAATCCCCAAAAGGTACAAACCTGTAACTTTATCTCACATAGTAAATTAAGTGTATGTACAGATAAATTAACTGTTTAAAGGTCAAAAGTCAACTTTAAAGTTTTTAAATTAGTTTCTTTTATGTGTATGGGTGTTTTGCTTGCATAGATGTCTGCACCAACCACATGACTGGTGGCCACTGAGGCCAGAAGTGGGCTTCAGATCTCTGGGACTGGAGTTATAGATGTTTAAGGTGCTGGGATTGAACCCAAGGTCCTCTGGAACCTCCAGTGCTCCTAGCTCAGATCCATCTCTTCAACCCCTATAGAGACTCTTTCTGAATTGAGGATAGAAAAGTATTTCTTAAGACAAAAAACTAAACTTTAAGTGCATTAATCAAACTTAATTATAGTAGAAATTTAAACTTCTGCTAACGCAAAGGTAGCACAAAAATCCAACTCCAGCTGGATTAAGAATATCTTCAACATAAAAGATTATCCTGTGGGTTTATATAAGGAATCAGAAAGAAAACAAAGTGAACTCAGTTTAGAAAATGAATATAAGAAGTCTGTAGAAGAGGAAGTGTCGACGATGTTGACCTGTACTAGAGACCAGTAAAATGCAGAAGTCATAATTTCGAGCCCATCAAAGACAGAAGTCTAAAGAGCATCCAAATAGCGAGTGTTGCTGAGGAACACGGGCTGCTCTTCACTGTGGGGAGGCATCATGTCACCTGGAGTTGGTAATACCCAGCGAAGCTGACAGGCACGTACCAGCATTCCATTTCTTTATAAGAGCCGTACATAAATACACACAAATGGAAACCAGGAGAGGTACAAGAATGTTCGCAGCATTATTTCTGAAAACTCTTCCCCTTAACCATTTCCCGTTTTAGTCCATTATAGTTGAGGCAAGAAGCAAGGAAGCTGTCACACCGGGCCTAGCTTGATCTCAAGCCCACCTCCACAGTGACAAATTTTCCCCAACAGGGCCACACGTACTCCAACAAGGCCACACCTCCTAACAGTGCCACTCCCTGTGTCAAGCATGTAAACACATGAGTCTGTGGGGGCCATTCCTAGTCTAACCTCCACAGCGTCTTAGCACGGCAATGAAATAACTAAGACAGTTACAGTGTTCGCCGCAGGTTCAGTGGGCAAAAGCACGTGTCCCACAAGCTTGATGAGCTGCATTCAAAACCTGAAACCCACACTGGAAGAAGAGAGCTGACTGTCCAGAGTTATCTGCTAACCTTTTTTGTTTTCTTCTTAGAAATAAGAATGAGCTCATAGCGATTGAAACCCAACAGCCAACTTTAGAAGGTGCGTTTGGAAATGGAGGTCATGAGCATTGGAAATGGAGGCCATGAGCATTGAAGAGCAGGTATAATCGTGAGAGCCCTGACGGCCCACCTTCATGTTGGATTATGGGACAGTGGGATCCCCGTGTGCTTTCGTCCAAGCCTCGGTCATCACCACTGCTTCCTGCCTCATCTGTTTGTTTCTGTTTACATTTGATGCCAGAGCACATGTTATACAAATATAAATAAAATCTGAAAATACACCAAGGAACCTGCTTGCAACAAAGACTGGCATGTACTGGTGAACAACTTTAGAATAGTGATTCCTGGTGAAATGAGATACTGGGGAGGAGATGGGAAGTGTACACACAACACTGAATTTCATGTTTTTCTTTATGTCCATTTTGTATGTCTTAAATGCTGGCTCTGTACCAGTAAGACTCTAAAACTCAAGAGGCCTCTGGGACTCTGGGAGCAGAAATGGCGTGGGGTTATCCTACACACTCTGCCTTCCATCTACCTCCTTATCTCCTTGCCTCTATAACTCAAGCTGGATAAACAGAAATCAATCTGCTGATGCTCTCGACTCTTCCTTGAAGGCCCAAACATCTCCTCATCTCCTTCACCTCTGCCATTTTCTCAGCCCTTTCTTGTTTCTCACAGTGACTCAGAGGTCCAGAGAAAGCCAGTCTTTAGCCAGAAGTCAAGAACACTGTTATGCTTCCTTTCCAGGCATCACCCCAACCTGCTTACTTGGAAAGGAATAACAGAAGGAGGAGGGAGGCCTTTGCCTTCTCTGTACCTTGGGATCACATGTGTTTCTACTCCTCAGGAGGCTTTCCTGGGCAGGATGGCATCATCACAATCAGCCTCAGAAGTGGAGTGTACCATAGGTCAGCTGTTGGTGCACCAGGCTGCAGTTGCCCCCCACACTAAGAGGATGTCAAATTTGTTGGACATTCAGGCGCATGTCAGGACATTCAAGAGCAGAGCATCTCCTACTGTGACAGGGAACGATTTCCCTCTGCAGTGTTTCATAGACAGGTTGATGGAATTAGACAGTGTGCCTTTCCTAAAAGTCATTATAGACATGACCACTTATATAAAGATGAAAGTGGTGTTTTGGGGAAAATGCCAAGTTGCAAGTCTGAGGTGGAGAAGATGTTCCATTAACCTTGTATCTACGAGGCTGTCTATTAATTTCAGATGATAAAGGGATGTCAGATAAAGCCAATTAGCATAAAACATTCTTAGTCAGCTCCGAAAACCTTCAACAAACAGCAACAAGGATGAAGGGCATTTGGGAATGGACCTGTTCCAAGGGGTTATTGAAAGTGATGGTGTCTTCGCTTGCTTTATTCTTGTGCGCTCTCCATGCTAAGTCCTAAGGCAACTACTAAGTGACTTCTGAAACCCACTCTTTGTCTTCTCTTTATGGCCCCATGTCCTGGTTTTCTTGGCAGAGAAGAGAGACGGTGGCATATTCACCTGATCCCACTGATATCCAGAATCCCGACTAGTCCCTCTACTTGCTACTTTAATATACTTCTGTATTCTGCATGAATAGAAATAGGATTTCTGCTTGGGGTTAATTCAGCACTAATGAGTGAGGGCTGGGGCGCTGTGGATGAACATTCCAGCCATACCACATAGCCTTCTACCCCAACAGGAAACCAGAAGCCAGGGTCTGCGCATACCTGGGCCTCTCTAATGAGGCTCATTCTTAATTGTGATTCCATGCCTCCATGGACTCCAGCCTGTATCCACACAACTGGGCCTGTGTATGATGATAAATCCCCTTCCCAAATACATCTCTGCATATATTATTGCACACAAAAATTTAAAAGAAATCTTAAATTTATGTTGTGTGTGTGTGTGTGTGTGTGTGTGTGTGTGTGCAAATGCATCTGAGCGTGTGATGGTGTGAGTTGTATATATGACCAGTGTGACTGAGTGCAGGTGAACTCAATGCATATTTGAGTAGCTACTGGGGTGAGAGTGCACACAGAGAGTGAGTAGGTGCTGAGTGCATTGTGTACTCAGACATGTGGCACCTGCTCTGGCAGAGGAATGACCCTTGTCTGAGTTGCTGTCCAGCTGCCTGCAAGTTTCATCCCCCGGGCCTGGAGTTCCAGTCCCTGTGCCCTGACTCACCTGGTTCCAGGTGCTTGTACTCATGGACCCCAGTGGGCTGGGAGAAGCCAGACGCCAGGCTGTGTGAGTGTTGGGTTGGAGGACTTTGGTGTAAAGATCAGGCCACAGATAGCAAAGGCACACAGGCTGTGATGTACTTAGTAAGATTTCTGAGTAGAACTGGGGAGGCTGCAGAGAAGTAACAATGCTGAAGAGGATCCCAAGTCCTTCCACCATGACCCCCAACTCCACCCAGCAGGCTTGAAAAAGAACAGAGTGTGTCCAAGGACATGGAAAAGCCTGTACTAGCCTGGATGTCCTGGCTGAAACCTCCACCTAAGAAGGAGTAGTAGCAGGTGGGAGCATTAGACCTTGGGTGTGTACCAAGTCCAGCAGGAAGCTGGATGGGATATGCCCACCACAAAGAGAGGGCCGAGAGACCAGCCTTTGCCCTGCCCTGCCTTTCCCTGCCCCTGCATGCTTAACCCTGGCAGTCTTTCCTCTCTGCCCCAGTGAAGGTACCTGTGTGTGCTGTTCATGTCTCTTTCACCAGCTTTCTGTCTGTCTGAGGTTGAAATCCAGTTGGGGACCTCCATGGAGCATGGTTTGTTGTCGGGTTATTGTGATGAGAAACCTGAGGTCAGCTTTTTGCAGAACCGTACCCTCTCCCACCCTGTTCATCTGGACTTCCTGAGCAGCTGAGAGTATGTGGGTAGGCCTGTGAAAAAGGCAGATTTCCTGGCCCACAATGCAGGGGCACAGTGAGATGAACTATGAAAAACTTTTGGAGATATATGGCATAATCTGGCACTGAGGAAGGTCCCTGGGACCCAGGCTTTCAGTACTGGGTTAGGTGGGTATAAGTCTCCTTTGCCCAAAGAGCTAGGTAGGGCTGTGAGCCAGTGAGGTCTAGCCTAGCCTTCAGGAGTTGAAATCCCTCCATCCCATGACGTTGGCCAAGCCACTTAACCCATCCAAAATGGGTTTTTCCTTTCTCTGTGGGCACTAGAGATGTTTGCAGAACATCTCCTACACGCCTTCCACTTAACAGGCCCTCCATACATGGTTACAGTACCTAGTTACATTGTCGCCTTGTTTAATGAGACCTCGGTGAATAGGGCTCATTGAATACATAGAAATAGAGAAAAGGGAGCGAGACGTTGAAGAAGGGGTGGGGAGCACAGTTTAGGTTTCACTCGTCACCTGCAGACACTTAATATTTTTAGGTGTTGAGAGAGGGGGTTACCTGTTGCTATCAATGCTTTTGATGGATGAAGATGTAAAAGGACACGTGATTTTGTGGTTTCCTACTTAGGTTGTAGATTTCTGGTACCAAAGGGCTGTGTGGCTGGCTCTCAGAATCAGCAGCTGCTACCGTAAAATATCTAGACGTATATCTCACAACTACTCCTTCCTCAATGCCATCTAACTGCCAATACGGGACATACATGTAGGGATGGCTCACTGAACTACAAAGGGGAGTATCTGTAACCCCAGCACTCCTACAGGAAGATGGGGGGACTGATGGGAGAATTGGCGAGAAGCTTGTGGGCCAGGGAGCCTGGAGTACTCTGAATAGAAGAAAGGATAAGAGAACATGCTTTAAGGTGAAGGTGAGAATTGACTCCTCAAAGTTGCCCTCTGACTTTGACCCATGAGCTCTGATATGCGTGTGTGCACCCCCACGAGATAAATAATTAAATAGATAAATAAATAAGAAAACACTTTTTATTTTGTTTTGTTTTTTGCTTTTGTTTTTCGAGACAGGGTTTCTCTGTGTAGCTTTGGAGCCTGTCCTGAAACTCACTCTGTAGTCCAGGCTGGCCTCAAACTCACAGAGATTCGCCTGCCTGCGCCTCTGCCTCCCGAGTGCTGGGATTAAAGGCGTGCGCCACCACCGCCCGGCAAGAAAACACATTTTAAAAATGAGACATCAAGTCTTGCAACCACAAGGGGGGAAAGTTAAATTCACGAAATTGTCCTATTTTAAATTCTACTTCCTCCACCCCTGCCCCGCCCCATTTCCTAGGGCTTTAGTGACAAAAGGCATGATGAGTGACAGAAGAGATGACTGACAGCCAGTCCAGAAGCCTCTGACTGTGAACTGCTTGCACTGCAGTTCCAGTGCCAGCTTAGGTCAAAGATGCCCTCACCTGTGTGAAAAACTGACTCCATCACTGTGTTGGTTAGAAACATGATCAGCACTGTGGGTTTTGCTTCCTAAACCCATTTGAAAGACAGCTGTAGAGAAGAGGAGGGAAGACCACTGGAGAGGCTTCTGCTCCTGTTGACTACTTAATGAAGACACTCAAAGTCTCTCAGAACTTCAGTGTGGGCACGTGCAAATCATCAATTATATTTCTTGCTTTTGTAAAGGCGAGAGACTATAGAAGCAAGAATCTCACAGTGCTGACATGTGGTGATATTTTAATTGTGCTGAAATGTGATTGTATTTGTATGTTAATAAATACAGTTTGCCTGGAGACCAGAGGTCAGAGCCAGCCAGGAACAGAAGTCAGGCGGTGGTAGCCCACACCCTTAATCCGATCACATGGCAGGCAGAGTCTCTGTGTGGTCAAGAACACAGCCAAGCATGGTGACATGAGCCTTTAATCCCAGTACCAACCAGAGAGACCTGGAGGTCTGTATAGACAGGCAGTGACGAGGAAGTCATGTGGCTGGGCTTGGAGAAATGAGAAGGCAGAACAGGAAAGCAATAAAAACACAAGCCACACAGGAAGAGGCTCTCTCTGGGGAAGCGACGGTGGCGAGGTGGTAAGATAAGGTAGTCCTGGCTCTCTGATCTCTTTGGCTATTACCTTTGTATTTGACTCCATGTTTCTTATTTACTAAGACTGTTTAGAATTTCGTCTACATTAACACATAATATGAACTTAATCAACAGCCTGAACAGAAGTAAACAAGCAAAGGGCCACTTGATACTATGTGAATAGAGCAGTCTTCCCTGACTTGTGGGTACAGCGGCAATATGTGCCATTTTTTAAAGCTAGCTTCTGATTTGCTGTGGCTCTGGGCTGGGCTGGGCCTCTACATTTTAACAAGATCCTGGGGTGTGTGCTGCTGGAAATTGACTTGCCTCCTGTTGTCTGAGCGGCACAGAGCTAGGGAGGGCGCTGATCTGAATGAGTTCCTGCTGTGTGCTGACCTGCATGGTGTCTGTAGCTTCATGCTGTGCTCCATATTTACCATTGTGAGTTTGGGAATTGGTGCTCTGAAGTTAACCTAATAAAATCGTAGCTGTAAAACGGCAGAAGCAAAATTTAAAGTAGACTTACTTGCCTTCTACAGATTCATGGTCTGCTTACTAAGCTCTGCTAATGTAACCATCCACTTCTTTGCAGAAATACTTCTCTTGTGACACTTCCATATCACTGGATCATGCTGAGACATGTTGATCTTGCACAGGGGATTATGGAAAAGAGGCAGTGGGTTCATCGTGAGAAGGCGGTCATCTGACTTTGATGGCACTGGATCTTCTTTGACTCCTGTTCTCACACTAAAAAGGAGACTGTAGTATTCCAAATTAGAGAAATGAACTGTGGATACAGAGATGGCAGAAATATGAGAGAAAAAGACAGTCATGGGCAAGGACCAGAAAAGACATTTAGCAAAATGTTTTTTGCAACAAAGAAATAAAGCAATTAAAAACAATAAATAATTAAATAAGCCATTAGCTCAGGTAGACTGAGCTATACACATACCACACACACACACACACACACACACACACACATATACAAGCATATAGATGCACAAGATGCAAAAAAAATTGAAGTGAAAGTGGGGTCATTGCCACCTACTTTATAGAAATAAGAACTGGGAATGAATGCTGTCAAATTGTAGGGCATCAAACTAGCTAACTGTGATGAAATGGACTAGTTTTTAGAAACATGTATTCTATCAAAACAGACTCAGAAAAAAAAAATTTAAAAATTGAACAAATTTATGAAAGGAAAGGGATTGAATTTGTAATCAAAATCTCTCAGCTTTTAGGAAAAGTTCAGAATCAGATGGCCTCAAGAGTACTTCCCACCAAACTTTAAAAGAAAATTGATATTGGTACCTTTCATTTTCCACCAAAGAGTAGAAGAAGAAGGAACTAACTTAGCCTATGTGGGTGGCATTATCCTGGTACCAAGACTGGAAAAGACACCACAGGAACACAAAACTAGAGACCTTAAACTAAACTAAATCCAGAAGTGATTAACCAAAGACTAGCAAATTAAAAACCACAGAAAATTAAATCAATTATCTTATGTAGGAAAGGAGGATTTATGTCAGGAATACGAAGGTGGGTCAACATCAGAAAACCAATTTAATACACCATATTAGCAGAACCAAGGAAAACAAGTATACAATCATCTCAATTGTTTTAAAAGAAACAACAAATAATTGATGTAATCCAGTCCTTTTCATGATGAAAACACTCTGTCAACTAGAAACAGAAGCAGCTTCCTTCACGTGATGATGGGCACTTGGGAAAACCCATGTCTCACATCCTGAGTGAGGAAGGACCAAAGCATAGCCCTCAAGGGCCAGGAGGAGCAAGACAAGCATTCCATGTTTCTCAGTGCCGTTTGTCGTTGAGGTGGAAGCTCTAGCCAGGACAGCTTGGCAAGAAAAAGAAGTAAAAAGTACCCAGATTGGGAGAGAAGAAAGAAAACTATCTAAACTTATGAATGACACCATGCTACCTGTAGAAAGTAGAAAATCATGAACCTGAAAACTTACTCAAGTTGTGAGTGCCAAAATTGCAGGCTATGAGCTCAACACACAAGGGACTGGCTATTTCTATGTAACAGCAATGAACGATCTGAAAAGGTAGTAAAAAAAAATTTAAGCAAAAATGTATGACATTTACTTATTGTGTGTGGTGGTGGCAGTGGGGCTGGGAAGGAGGACAAAATCATGCAAAGTAGGAAGGTCAAAGGACAACTTGTGGGGGTCGGTTCTCGAGGATCAGGCTTACAGTGTCAAGTTTGGTGGCAAGAGCCTTTACCCGCTGAACCATCTCACTGGCTCAAGCAAACACTTAATTTGTACCATTCAGAAGAATAAAATACTTAGGAATAAATTTAACCATAGAAGTGAGAGACTCTTGAAGATTACAAAGCACTACTGAAAACAAATGGAAAGATATCTCATGTTCATGGATGGAGAGACTTAACATGTCAAGATGTTGTTTAAAGTGATGCATAGACTGAATGTGGTCTATATCAAATGTCAACAGTTTTTTCCCCCTAGAAATGGAAAAGACAATCCTCAAAATAAATTTTAAGGAAACAATATTGCAAAAGAATAAAAATGGAAGACTTATATTTCCTGCCTTCAAAACTTACTGCAAAGAGACATTGACTAAAACAGTGTGGTACTGTTATAATAATAGCCATATAGACAAGTAGAATTTAACCAATACACCTATGGATAATTGATTTTTTGACAAGGATATCAAGACCCTGCAATGGGGATAAATTGTCATTTCAAAAATGGTGCCTGAACAACTGGATATCTGCATGTGAAATGAAACGCATACCTACTTCATACTACATACAAATATTAACCCAAACTGGAGGCTGGGAGGATAAATCAGTGGGTAAAATGTTTGACATGCAAGCATGAAGACCTGTGTTCAGATCCTCAGCATCCATGTCAAAAGGAGTGAGGAATGATGCAGAGACAGGCAGATCTTCAGCCAGCCAAGCTCCAGGTTCAGTGAAAGACCTTTTGCTTCCATGTACACACACACACACACACACACACACACACACACACACACACACATTAAAAAATGAATTGATGACCTAGTATAAATGCTAAAACCATAACATTTGTTGGAGAAAACATTGGGATAAGTATTCATGACTTTGGGTTTAGAAGTGATTTCTTAGGGTATAATATCAAAAACTTGAACAAAAAAAGAAAATAAATAAATATGTTGTACTTCACCAAACACCAACAAAATGAAAAGTCAGCAGAGGCTGGGAGAAAATGTTTGCCAGCAATGCATACAGCTGTGAAGAAAACACTCATATGTTTAATAAGCACCTGCAACGATGCTCAGTCACTATGGAAACAGTGAAACTTTAGTGAAGCAGCCTGTTACACCAACTGGAACTGTATCATTAAAACAATGGAAAAGAAGCATTGACAAAGTTTTCAGGAAATTTCAACTTTTGTATATTGATGAGACCAAAAAAAAAAAAAAATAGCCACTGGAAAGTAGAGTGGTGGTTCTTCAAGAAGATAAATGAACTCGCCAGTACTGCTGAACAATTCCACTCCCAAATACAGATGCCAAAGAATGAAAAACAGGTCTTTTAAGACTATATGTATATATTTGTTTGCATCATTACTGCACACAGTGATCAAAAATATGGAAATAATCCAAATTTCACTCTTAGGTGAGTGGATAAACAATTTGTGGTGTATACATACAAGAGGATTTTATTTCACAGTAAAAAGGACTAAGTTCCTGATGGGCACTACAGTGTGATGACCTTGAAGTATACTAGGTGAAAAACCAACATGAAGATTACATAGAATATAGTTTCATTTTTATAAAATAGCTAGAGTAAGTAAACCAACAGGGATAGCAGACAGGTGCTTGCGGGGGTCTGTAGTGGGATGGGAAATAAGAAATAATATTAATGAGCATAGGGATTCTCTTAGGGAGGTGAAAACATTTTGGAAGTAGGTAAAGTTTGAGGTAACCAACTTTCATTAATGTATCAGAAATCAGTGAGTTGTGCATTTAAAAATTTATTTTATATTATGTAATTTTTTTTTACTGCAGTTAAAATACTTGATTGGAGTAGCATTTTCTTTTTTCTTTCTTTTTTTTTTTTAGATTAATTTATTTATCATGTATACAGTGTTCTGCCTGCATGTATCCCTGCAAGCCAGGAGAGGGCACCAGATCTCATTATAGATGGTTATGAGCCACCATGTGGTTACTGGGAATTGAACTCAGGACCTCCAGAAGAGCAGCCAGTGCTCTTAACCTCTGAGCCATCTCTCCAGCCCTGGAGTAGCATTTTCATGCAATAAAATTTCCTTATGTTACATGCCTATTGCTGAGTTTTGATATTTACCCAGCATTCAGGTAACTACCACCTCAGTCACAATACCTAGCCTTTCTATTATATATAAAATCACTTTGTGGTCCTTCCTGGCCACACCACCACCTTCACCACCCACCCCTAGATCCACTGATCTGCTCCGCACACTGGCACACTGAGTGTCTCCTATTTTAGAAATTCTTCAGAATTAAATGAACTCTTTCAAAAGGATAAATCCTTTGATCAGCATATTCTTGAGGTTCAACTATTTTGTTAACCCATTAGGGGTGTGTTCCTTTTAAGATCTTGAATAGATTCCATTATAATCCACAATTTTTCTTTTTCCCATTTATCACACAGTCGTTTTCGGATTTTGGTACTTTTGACTAAATCTACTGTGAGCAACTCCATTTAACTCGTGTAGTCACATTTTTATTTCTCTTGGGTGAGTGTATCTAAATTACCAAGTCATAAGTTAGATGTAACTTTAATTCCTGTTATTTAATTATTTTGGTTTTTTCGAGACAAAGTTTTTCTGTGTAGTTTTAGTGCCTGTCCTGGAACTTGCTCTGTAGACCAGGCTGGCCTTAAACTCACAGAGATCTGCCTGCCTCTGCCTCCTGAGTGCTGGGATTAAAGGCATGCGCCACTACCTCCCGGTCCAATTTTTTTTTTTTTTCAGTCTGTTTTTTTCCCAGTGCTTGAAGAATTTTATTCTCCCAACAGACTCAGCTGTACCACATGCCTCTTACTAAGCCTTGACAAGGTCAATCTCTTCCAAATTAGGCATCATAATTGGTATAGTTGAGTTTCACTGTGGCTTAATTTTTATTTCTATACTAGCATATAAAATGAAATATCTTTTCACATTTATTTACCATCTTGTATCTCCTTCCATGAAGTCTTCAAATTTTTGTTTCATCTTTGAACTAGATTTTTGTTATTATTATTATTATTATTATTATTATTATTATTGAATTGGGAGTTCTTTTCATTGAAAATAGATTTGCTTCTTACTATATATTTTAATTATGGGCTTCCCTCTCCCACCTCATCCCAATTCTTCACCCTTTCTGTCTCTCCTTTAAACACAAACTGGTGATTCCCTGGGAACCTGCCTGCCACTCAGGCCAGGGAAGCAGGTAGATCTCCACCTCCCTTTCCTCCAATCCAATCCAACCTCCCAGTCTCATTCCCCAAGCAGATACCCTTTGGTGGCCTCCCCTCCCTCTTTGCCCCCATCTCCAGCAGACCAGGCAGATTGTCTCCTCCAACCTTTTTTCCATGCACTCATTCCCTTATCCCAGTCCCAGCTTCAGCAACATTCTCTGGGAACCCACCAGCTAAGCCTGCTAAAGAAGTAGGCCAATGAAACAGGTAGTTGAGTTTCAGAATCTCACTCTCCCTCCTTTCTTCCAAGTCCCACCCCCAGTCTTATCCCCAGCTCTGTGGGAAACTTTCTGATGTGGCCTCTTCTTACCCTCTGCCCCCATTACCAGGGAACAGATCCTGGTGGAACGCCCTGCTTTCCTATGGACTCCCTCAGACTCTCCCATCTAGGCCAACCCCATTACTAAGTATCAACTTCCAACACCCAGAAACACATTGTACCCAGAATGCCCAGTGGTCACTCCTAGCAGGATCACAGAAGCATTCCTTGCCAGGCAACAAAAAGTACCACCCTCTCCTGAGAACTAACAAAAAACAAAAAATAAAACACCCATTCAACAAAGACAAGACCAGATATCAATATCTAAAATTAAAATCATCTCAAACTCAGATGCCTAGATGTCAGGGTAAAAACACAATCAATAACAACCAGGACACTTTGTCTTCATTAGAGCCCAGCAACCATACTACAGTAGGCCCGAGAAACACAACATAGCTGAAGCACAAGACAAGGATCTTAAGACGGCCTTAATGATTATGATAGAGGTCCTTAAAGGGGAAATACATTAAAAAAAATATGAAAACATAGACAAACAGTGGAAGGAAATGGATAAGACAGTTCAAAACCTGAAAGTGGAGAAATAGAATCAATAAAGAAAACTCAAATTTAGGGACATTTGGAAAGGAAAAATTTAGAAACTGGAACAGAAAGTAAGGCTCACCAGCAGAATATAAGTGATGGAAGAGAGAATCTCAAGCACTGAAGACAAGATTGGAGAAGACATGGATACCTCAGTCAAAGAAAATGTTAAATCTAAAAAACCCCTGGCACAAATCATCCAGAGATTCTGGGACAGTATGCAAAGACCAAATCCATGAATAACAGGAATAGAGGAAGGAGAAGAAACCTAGATAAAAGACACAGAAAATATTTTCAACAAAATGAGAACCTAAAGAAGGAAGTACCTATCAAGGTACAAGAAACATATAGAACACCAAATGGACTGGACCAGAAAAGAAAGTCCTCTCTCAGCATGTAATAATCAAAACACTAAACATGCAGACAAAGAAAGAAAATTAAAAGCTGCAAGGAAAAAAGACCAAGTAACGTATAAAGGCCAGCTGATTAGAATTGCACATGACTTCTCGGTGGAGACTCTAAAAGCCAGAAGGGCCTGGACAGATGTGCTGCAGACTCCAAGAGACCACAGATACCAGACCAGACTATTATACCCAGCAAACTTTCAGTCTCTGTAGATGGGAAAAAATAAAATGTTTCACAACAAAACAAAATTTAAGCAATATCTGTTTCTACAAGTCCAGCCCTACAGAAGGTGCTAGAAGGAAAACTTTAACTTAAAGAGGTTAATTATTACCACAAAAACACAGGGACTAAATAATCCATGGCAGAAAAGTCAAAAGAAGGAAGGCACACACCACCACTACTACCACCACCACCACCACCACCACCATCACCACCACCAAAATAATAGGAATCAACAATCATTGATCTTTGGTATCTCTCAATATCAACAGTCTCAATGCCCCAATTAAAAAAACACAGACTAACAGAGTGGATGTGAAAACTGGATCCATCCTGTTACATCCAAGAAACACACCTTAACATCAATAATAGACATCACCTCAGGGTAAAGGGTTGGAAAAATATATTCCAAACAAATGGACCTAAGGAATGAGCTTCTGTAGCCATTCTAATATCCGACAAAATAGAGCAAACCAAAAATTAATCAGAAGAGATAGGGAAGGATATTACATCCCCATCAAAGGAAAAATCCACCAAGAGGACACTGAAATTCTTAACATCTATGCCCCAAACACAATGGCAACCAAACTTGTGAAAGAAATACTACCATAGCTTAAATCACACACTGACCCTCACACAGTGACCCACTCTTGCCAAAAGACAAAACATGTAGACAAAAACTAAACAGGAAAAATGATAGGGTTAACTGACATCACAATCAAATAGGGACCTAACAAATATTTACTGAACATTTCTCCTAAACATAAAAGAATACACCTTCTTCTGAGGACTTCATGGAATTTTCTCCAAAATCAACCACATACGTGGAGACAAAGCAGGTCCCAACAGATACGAAAACATCAAAATAACACCCTGAATTTATTTGACCACCACAGATTAAAGTTGGATATCAACAACAACAGAAACAACAGAAAGCTGACAAAATCATGAAAACTGAATGATAACTCACTACTGAAAGAAAAATGGGGTCAAGGCAGAAATTAAGAAATAAAAACTTTCTAGAATTAAATGAAAATGAACACATAACATATCCAAACTTATAGACACAATGAAGGTAGTTCTAACAGGCAAGTTCAAAGCACCAAATGCCTGAATAAGAAGTTGGAGATATCATATACTAGTAACTTAGTAGCACACCTGAAAACTCTGGAACAAAAAGAAGAAATAACACCCAAAAGGAGTAGGTGGCAAGAAACATCAAACTCAGGGCTGAAATCAATAAAACCAAACCAAAACAAAAAAGATACAAGGAATCGATGAAACAAAGTGAACTTTTTTTGAGAAAAATCAGTAAGATTGACACTTAGCCAAATTAAATGAAAGGTCGAGAGATTACCCAAATTAACAGAAGTAGAGATGAAAAGGGGGCATAATAGACACTGAGGAAATTCAGACAATCATAAGGATATACTTTAAAAACTTGTACTTCACCAAATTGGAAAATGTAGAAGAAATAGATAATTTTTGATATATACCACTTGCTAAGGTTAAATCATAATCAGTAAGCAATTTAAACAGATGGATAGCCCTAGTGAAATAGAAGCCCTAGTGAATTAAAAGTCTACTGACCAAAAAAGGCCCAGGGCCAGGTTGCTGTAGTACAGAATTCTACCAGATTTTAAAAGAAAAGTTAATGCTAATACTCATCAAATTATTCCACAAAATAGAAACAGAAGGAATATTGCCAAATTCATTTTATGAGGCCACAATTACCACACAAAGACATAGCCACATAAAGACCCAACAAAGAAAACTACAGACCAATTTTCCTTATGAACATAGATGCAAAAATTCTCAATAAAGTATTTGCAAACTGATTGCAAGAACCCATAAAAAAAAGTCATTACCATGATCAAGGAGGCTTCATCTCAGAGATGCAGAGAAGGTTCAAGATATGTAAATTGATAAAAATAATCCACCATATAAACAAACCAAAAGACAAAAACCACATGATCATCTCATTAGATGCAGAACAGTTCTGAGAAAAAAAATCAGTGAAACAACACTTTTCACAATAGCCTCAAAAAATATAAAACATCTTGAGGTAACTGTAACCAAGCAAGTGAAGACTTGTATGATAAAAGCCTTAAGACCCTGAAGAAAGAAACTGAAGAAAATATCAGAAGATGGAAAGATCTCCCATGCTCATGGATCAGTAGGATTAATATAGTAAAAATGGGATCCTATCAAGAGAAATCCATATATTCAACGCAGTCCCCATAAAATTCCAATACAATTCCTCACAGACCTTGAAAGGACAATTTTCAACTTCATGTGGAAACACATACACAAATATAGGATAGTTAAAAAATTCCATAATACTCAAAGAACTGCTGGAGGTCTCATGATCTTTAACCTCAAATTGTCCTACAGAGCTATAGTAATAAAAACAGCATGGAGCTGGCACAGAAAGAAACATGCTGATCAATGGAATCAGATTGAAGATGCATATGTAAATCCACATACCTATGGACACTTGATTTTTTTAAATAAAGAAGCCAGAAATACACACTGGAATAAAAACAACTTCTTCAACAAATGGTGGTGGTCGAACTGGATGGCTGCATGTAGAAGAGTCCAAGTAGATCCATATTTTTCACCCTGCATGAAACTCAACTCCAAATGAATCAAAAGACCAGATAGAACCTGACAGAAGAGAAAGTGGTGAATAATGTTGGAAAGATTGCTACATAAAAAAGACTTTCTGAACAGAACACCATTAGCAGAGACACTAAGATTGACAATTAATAAATGGAACCTGGAACTTTTCATGAACTGAAAAGTTATTGCATTATAGAGAAAACCATCATTAGGGCAAAGTGGCAGCTTACACAATGGGAAAGACTTTTTACAATTATACACCTGAAAGAGGGCTAATATCAAAAATATGTAAAGCAAACACAAAACTGGATATCAAGAATACAAATAGCCCAATTTAAAAATGTGGCACAGATCTAAACAGAGAATTCCAAAATGAGGAAATTCAAATGACTGAGAAACACTTAGAGAAATGTCCACATCCTTAGTCATCAGGGAAATGAAAATCAAAACTACTTTGAGATTTCATCTTACATCTGTCTGAGTGGCCAAGATCAATAAAACAAATGACTGCTCATGCTGGTGAGGAGTGGAGTAAGGGGAACACTCATCCATTGCTAGTGGGAGTGTAAATCTGTACAATCACTGTGGATACCAGCATGGTGGTTCCTCAGGAAAATGGGAATCAATCTACCTTAAGATTCAGGTATACCACTTTTGGGCATATACCCAAAGGACACTTCATCCTACTAAGGAGACACTTGCTTAACCGTGTTAATCTCTGCTCTATTCATAATAGCCTGAAATTAGAAACAACCTATGTCCAACAACAAATAAATAAATTAATAAAATGTGGTACATTTACAATGGAGTGTTACTTGGTTGTTAAAAGATAACATTGTGAAATTTGCAGGTAAATGGATGGAACTAGAAAAAAAAATCATCCTGAGCATGGTATCACAGACGCAGAAAGACAAATATGGTATGAATTTGCTTATATGTAAGTTAAGTAAAAGACAAGCAAGCTACAATCTGTAGAACTACAGAGGTTAGGTATAAAGTAAGAAAATTGGGCGAGGGACATATCTCTCTGGAAGGGAATAAATAGTTTTGGATGGTTTAGAATTTATGATCAAATCAGGAGCGAGAGGGAAGAGGGGGACAAGGGATGGAATACAGAGAGGGTCAGCTGTTGTAGAATATTATTTTAAGATATGTTACTTTTGTTTATGCTGCATTTGTTTAACTCTGTAAAGCTGTGTTACTGTGCCTGTCTAAGATACCTGATGGTCTAATAAAGAACTGAATGGCCAATAGCAAGGCAGGGGAAAGGATCGGTGATAGGTGGGACTGGCAGGCAGAGAGAATATATAAAAGGAGAAATCTGGGACAAAAAAGATCTAAGAACAAGAGAGAAGGAGGAGGACTTCAGGGGCCAGCCACCCAGCCACCCAGCCACCCAGCTACACAGCAAACCATGGAGTAAGAGTAAGATTTACTGAAGTAAGAGAATGGGAAAGCCCAGAAGCAAAAGGTAAACAGGATAATTTTAAGTTAAGAAAGCTGGCAAGAAACAAACCAAGCTAAGTCTGAACATTTAGAAGTAAGAATAAGCCTCCATGTGAGATTTATTTGGGAGCTGGGTGGTGGACTCCCCAAAGAGACAAAGAGTAAAAACAAACAACTGATAGTATTGCTGTCTTAAATATCTAAACCTAAAACTATGAGATGATGAGCTATCTTTCTATTTATTCAAGTTTACTTTTATTTCATCCAAAACATTTTTACAAAACATTTAATACTAATATTTAATTTTCTATTAATTTGGAAACAGCCTGTGACCAAGCTTCATTTAAAAATCATGACATTTATTTAAAAATAAAGAATTCATCTGACATTAAATTGCATTTTCCTGGGACCAGCACAATCAAGTATCCTGGCTTGAATCATGAAATCACAGGTGCACGTTGTGGATTTGACATCTCCTACCAGAATGTCCGACACCTGAGACTAGTGAAGTATTGTTACTGGACTGGTTTCTATTATTTGTTTTCTTTACTGCTCTGCCATAAATTATGAATCTTAGTTATCATGTGCAAAGGTCAAAATTAATGTTCTTAATAGTCTTGTATTTTTAAAATATATAAATATTTATAATAGAGGCTTTCAAGTTATTTTAGTATTTCTACTGGACACATGCTCTGTATTATGCATATTTTGAAGATGATAAAAATGCATCCTAAAACATTTTCCAATATAACAGCAAAATTGCTGATATAGTTCATGACCACTTTTTCTTGATTAAGACCTATCAATTGTTTTGTAAAAATAAATAATAAAACAGGCAATAAAGCAAGTGTGCACTACCTCCTCTCCATCTTATGTTGAAGTCCTTTTATTATGATCTTTAGTGAGAGTGGAAGACATGTTTAGGTAGACTAATGCACTATGATCTTATTTCAGTGTAAATGGCAGTAGTTCTAAAGGCTTCTAAAGGGCGTGGTTCTGCAAAGTGAAGTTTCCCATTCTTGTTGAGTTTATCTTTAGATGTCAGACACTAACCACCTCTATCATGGGAAAAAAAATCTCAAGAGATAAAGAGTTCCATGAAAATTGTGAAATATTATACACTCCATAGTTGGGTCTCCTGTTTGTAAATATGTAGGAGGGTAAAGAGTACAGTCAGTTTTCAGATGCAGTGGAAAAACAAAACATAACCAAAAGCCTTTTGACAAACACACCGACATAGCATTTACCACCACTTGGTGGAAGAATGACTCAGCCCTTGTTAGTGAGTTTATGGTCTTGGGTGTGAGTTCTGGGGATACTAACTCTTAGGTGGTACATATTAGTGGATGACCATGCACTTGGAGTGAGGATCTTTTGCATGGCACCCATTCCTACCACTGGCTTGGGGTTGGTAAAAGTCATCGTGTGATCTTACTTTACAGACACAGAGACTGAGATTCTAAGAGGCCATGTGATGGTCTGCTATCCCTAAGGGATCAGCCATATGCTCAGCTTTGTTGGACTCTATAGAGTCCTGGCTTCTTTGGCTGTTCCACATAAGGAATGAATTGTTAGGGAGTCACATAGGGTCTCTTGTTCAGTTCTCTTTTTGAATCAGTGCATATGGGCAGTAAAGTAAATTTAGAAGAGAACAATCTAAATTTAAAATCTAGTAGCTGATAAAAATATATTTGAATATATATACACACATATTCAAATATCTATCTTTATCACCTATCTATCCATCATCTATTACCTATATATCATCTATTTATCAACTATCTACCTATCTATCAATCTATCCATCTATCATCTGTCTGTCCATCTGTCCATCTGTCCATCCATCCGTTCGTCCATCCATCCATCCATCCATCCATCCATCCTTCCATCTAGTATCTATCTATCCATCCATCTGTCTATCTACCTATTTATCTATCTATATCTGATGTAGTCTTTTTCATTATCTCACAATATCTTTTCCCATTGTGAGGCTAAGAAAAAATAAGTGTGAACTGGTATATCCATACATTAACGTGAAAATGATCAAATAAAAGGCAGAGAGAAGAGGCAGATTTATTTTTAAATATTTATTTTATTTGTGTGTGTGTGTGTGTGTGTGTGTGTGTGTGTGTGTGTGTGTGTTGTTAGTTATTAGGTACACACATGTGAGCACAGATGTCTGAAAGCACTGGAGCCCTTGGCATTGAGGGTACAGCTGGCTGTGAACAGTCAGACATGGAGGCTGGGAAAACTTCAGTGCTCCAAAAGAGCAGCAAATGCTCTTAGCTGCTGAGCCCTGTGGGCAGCCCTGAGATTGTTTTAGGATGGTCACTGAAGCTCTTTTAGATCTTACATATGATTTCTTGCTGTGAACCAAGACCAGAGCCTTGAAAAACACTGAATGGTAGGTTTTATTGCTCGACACTGTCGGTTTTGTGTTTGCTAGTGTCTCAGTTACTTTGTCCTATTGCTGGGATAAAACACCATGACCAAGGAAACATATAGAAGAGTTTGTCTGGACTTATAACTTCAGAGGGTGATGGTCCATGGTGGCAGAGCAAAGGCATGGTAGCAGGAATGCCTGAGAGTTTACATGTTGATCTGAAAATAGGAGAAAGATAGATAATAGACATATGATAGATAGATAGATAGATAGATAGATAGATAGATAGATAGATAGATAGATGATAGATAGATAGATAGATAATAGAGATAGATGATAGATAGATAGATAGATAGATAGATAGATAGATGAGAGAGAGAGAGAGAGAGAGAGAGAGAGAGAGAGAGAGAGAATGACATAAGTTCTGAAACTTCAAGCCACACTCTTAGTGACACTCCTCCCCCAACAATGCCACACCTCCTAGTTCTTCTCAAACAGTTCCACCAACTGGGGACTAAGTATTCAACACAGGAGTGTATGTGGGTCATTCTCACTCACACCACTACAACTGGATGTTAAGTTTATTAAGTTTCATGTTGCAAGGGTTGGTCAATTGTCCCTTTCTCACCAGGTTTATGTGACCTAAAATTGGAAAGGTGTACGAAGCCGCATCTCTCTGGGTTTTCTATTATGCTATGTCCATGTAGATGGAGACTTGACAAGATTCGTGGGCTGCTTCTTAAATAGTGTAATCCATTGTGAGGATTTGTCTTGAGAGGAGCACAGTTCAGTATTCTGTGCAGGTGGCAGGCTTCGCCATGAGTTAAATCTGCAATGTTTCCTACAGGCTCATGTTTTAATACCTGTCCCCCACCTGGTGGCACTGTCTGGGAATGCCATGGAGCCTTTAGAAAGCGGAGCCTAGCTGGCAGAAGAAAGACCCTAGGGGCAGCCTTTGAAGTTACTCACCCTGGTTCTGACTGGTTTCTGGTCACAGGTAACGTGAGACACTTCTGCCTCACCCCTCCTCCACCACGGATGCCTGCATGCCTCCCTTGCCACGGTGGACTGGTACCATTTGCCATTTATAGGAAACCCAAACTTAAATGGATGTTCTGAGTTTTCTCAATGTAACAGTCCAGCAGTGAAGCCTGAACTAGTTGCTTGTCCATCGCTGTGACTGAAGCACAAGTACCTTAGTGTAAGCATGTTCTCGGTGCAGCAGGAGGATCTGTAACCCTCTTACTATCTTCTCCCACTATGAGGCCCAAACCACATACTTACAGCATGTACAGAAATTTTCATGAAAACAATCAAATTAAAGGTAGAGTTGAAAAGAGGCTTGTTTGTTCAGAATGTCTTTTTTCTTAACTCCATATCCTGTAGTGGGTCCCTGTTCTACCTATGACCTTGAAGTACCAGCCCCTGGGACGTGGCCTTGGGGCTACCCTTAAGACCTGAGAGGCACATACACACTATTCAGTTCTCCCTCACTCGTAGACTTGGATGGTGGCAACTGACTCAGGCAGCAGAAGGGGCGTGGGGCAGACCATCAGCCTTCCAGGACCCTACGACAGAATTGCTTTATCCTGTTCTGTGAGTTGTTCTCCCCAAAATTACTTCTAAATAAGCAATTCCTTTATCAGTATCTGTAGATTATTCAGCAATAATAACCCATTTTAATTGCCTCAATTTTTTTTATTACATTTTAAAGATGTGAGTGTGTATGCACACACACTCGAACACATGTGCACATGTATGTGGTACCATGACACACATGTGGAGATCAGAGAACAATCTACAGGAATCGGTTCTCTCCTTCCACCATGTGGGTCCCAGGGATGGAACTCAGGCTTGTGGCATCTGCCCTTACCCACTGAACCACCTTGCTGGTCACAGTTTTAATTTCTCATTGTTAGTCACTGTTAATATTTCTATGTCTCAAGATATCTGGGAATAATATGCTACCATTAAGGGATCTTTCACTCTTCATTTTCAGGCTGAACCTGGGGCCACAGGTACTGACACATACCCCCACATGAATGAGTTTATTAGAAATGTAGGCAATACAGGGAAATATTTCTACAATATTGTTCAAGTGGAAAAAAATTAAAGTGAAATGTTGGTAAGCTGTTGGAATACCTTTTCAACATCTTTACTCCTGTAAATGAGCTTGTCACTTTCATACGCTGCATTATAGACACTGAACAATGGTGGCTTTGGATCTCACATCCATGGGTGTTACAGTGGTCTGAGTGAGAAGTCTCCCCACAGGCTCACACGTTTGAACATGTGATTTCTAGCTGTTGCGGTTGGTTGAGAAGGTTATGGAACCTTTAGGAGATGGAGGTTTGCTAGAGAAATCACATCACTGGGGTGGGTTTTGAGGGTTTGTATTCTTACTTTTCCTCCTGTTCTCTTTCTGATACTTCCTGTGTGTGGATGAAATGTGATCAGCCTGCTTCCTGCTCTTTCTGCTTTGCCTGTCCCACAATCAGGAACTCTATCCTTCTGAAACCATGAGCCAAAATGACATCCTGTCTTTCCTCACTTGCTTTTTGTCAGAGTATTCTTTCACAACACCATTAAAGTAATGAATCCAGGCATCCATCCTCATCACCACTCCAGACATATAGAGCTGTCTTCTGCATTAACACGGCTATCATGCTTCCACAATTTGTTTCCTACAAGTTAAAGAAGTGTAAGGAAAAAAAAAGGAGGGGGACTGGTAAGAGATCATCCTAACACTTTAATTTGTAGAACATTTTCTCATTTGAGAAGCAATGGGACATTCTGAAGTTATTTTCAATGACTGAAGCTGTACTTTGGCAAGATAACATGTCTTCTCAACATCCTGCTGAGTTCTTTGAGAATTTTTTAATGTGGCACACTGGATTCTGTATTACAGCCTTGTAATTCACTTGATATACACGTTTGGAAAATGAACAGAAATGATGAATTAGAAAAAAAATTGGTTCCTCTGGGTTAAAAAAAAAAAGATTGTATAGAAACTCAAATCCTTGGAGATTTCTACAGGCAATAAACAGAGTCATTTCTCTTGTGGCCAATCTAAAAACATCACAAAACAACAGCCAGAGGTAACTCTTGAGTCCTCTGCTGCCAGTTGTGATGTAACTCATCTAATCTTCATAACTCCCCATGGGGCAGGTTCAGTTTCTGTGTTGAGGACAGCACACAACAGTACATAACGGACTTGTCGAATAATTGAAAACATTTGTTTTGCCTTTGCTTACTGGTTTTCAAAATGACCATGTGTCTGATTCTCAATTTACATATTAATGAACCAGCACAATAATGAAATGTGTTTTCAGCTGCATCAATGAGAAAGGTTCCATTCTTCCTTCAGGACCTCCTGGTGGGTTACTTTAGGTGCCCTCTGGTAACTATGATTGTTAAAGTTGAGAACAATTCATTCAAACAGAATTAACTCTGAATACCACTGGGTACTACTGGGAGGAACAAGGGAGATCCTTGGTTATGTCTTGGTTATGTACCGGGGGAGGGGTTGGGGGTTGCGGGGGTGGGGAGTGGGGGGGCACTGTACAAGACCTTTGGTCCTGTTTGTTACTCTCACTCGTCACCATAGCAACCTCTCTTCTGCAGAGGAACCACTGAGGCATCAATAACTTGGACCAACACCACATGGCTCATAAATAAAGTCCTTAAGTTTCAAAATCAACATACGATGCTGCCAGGTATCAGATTATTAGCAGCTTACTCGTGTCACATGAGCTTTGAGTTTCATAAAACAGGTGCCATCTTGTTGAATACTGAGTCTCAAGCACTTCAGAAAACAGGAGAAGAATGAATGAGCAGAGACCTTGTTACCTAAAGGGAATGGAATTACCTTCCTCTTCAGTGTTTGTCCAGTCCTTTCCATGCCTACTAGAAGTCGATTAAATCCAGGCAGCAGCAAGAACTAAATTCGTAGAAATAGTCAGTAAAAGGTTACATATATATTTAGCCACCACCATAACTAGTTCAATCAATCTAGAACTAATCCTAAATGTCTGCAGCAAATGGACTAAAACAATGTGACAGCCCAGTTCTGTTCAATTTACTCCCTCAGGCCTAAATTGGGCAGCTCATACAATTTATGAGGTTTCTGGAACAGAGTTTTGCTTAGCTGCAGTATCTTGTGTGGGCAAAGTAGACTGAATTTGTAATGCTGTTAAACTTAGGGTCAATGCGGAGTTAAAAAAAATTAAGTTTCACAAAGGAGTGTGTTTGGATGGCCTCTCTAACCTGGAGTGTGGAGGGATAAAGCAAGGTCCCTCACTATAAGATACATTTGAAGGTTGTTCTTTTATTGAGCGCTATTGTCTTAGCATGCGGAGGTAATATGTAAAAAATCATGAGTTCCACCTCTGCAGCTACAACTCCACAAAGTATTTTCAATAAACAATTCACTGGTTTTGATGTCAAACAAGTGGGGATGATTTACCTAGAGTCTTGCAATCAGATTTCTGTGTGGCTGACATCTCCTTGTGTCTACTAACTGTAATACAAGCAAAAGCTTCAAATATGGGGAGCTGGATAGATGGCTCAGACCCAGGTTCAATTGCTAGCACCACACGGTGGCTTACAGCTGTCTGTAACTCCCGAGGATCTAACACACTCTTCTTGCTTTCATGTGCACCAGCAAGCAAGCACTACACAGAAACACATGGAGGAAAAACACCCACGTACATAAAATAATATAAATAAAATATAGAAGTTACAATTGAATGGACTTTCTCCACTCCTAGCAACCCATGGCAACTGGTACTCTGATTTATTTATTTGCTTAATTTTTAAAAAATTTAGCATAATTTCTTTATTGATTCTTTGGGAAATTTGCATTATGCACCCCAATTTCTCTCGCCTCTCAGACCCCTCATATCTGCTCCTCACCTCTACAACATCCTTCCCCCAAAGGAAATTTAAAAAAATTCAAACCAAACCAAACCAAAATAAAACAAACAAACAAACAAACAAACAAACGAAGAACCTCTTCCCTCCTCCATCTTTCCCGCCTCTCCAACACCCTTCGTTGAGAGCCGTGTATCACACAGTATACCCGTTTGTCCAGTCAGCGTTACTAGCAAATGTTCATTGCAATGAGTCATTGGTCCGGTTCAAGGCCTCTGGTTTCTGGTACACCATCATCATTGGATTCTCACCAAAACTCCTCCTGGATATCCTGCAGTCACTCCCAGTCATGGACATCCTGCAGGTATCGTTCCACAGGACCAATCCCTTCATGAGCTCCAGCAGGTCACAGAAGGGGTAGATGTTAGGGTAGGCCAACCCAAGGCTCTGGATGTGGGCCTGGGTGGCAGCTGAGCTGGCCAGTCCCTGCCAGTGGGGCCACCTCCCTCAGGCGCGGTGTGGAGCCAACTCTTCTAAGCCCATGCCAACAGGGCCTATTCTACCACACCAGTGGTGAGGGGTAGGGTCATCTCTCCTGAGTGCAGGAGGGGGCCAGCTCTCATGCTACAGTGTCCAGTGAGGGGCAGGACCAGCTTTCCCAGGGTCTGTGAAGGGTGGGGCTGGCTCAGCATCACCATCTGATTTCACCATGCATGGTTCCTGTGCTCCCTGTGGTAACACCGGCCACAGACACCAACACAGACCCCAGCTGCAGCAGGACCACAGACCCAGACATGGGGTTGCAACCTGTGGACTTGCTGGAGCCTGGGGGCCATGCTACAGCCAGGGCCATACAGACCTAAGTGGCCTGTGCTGCCACCCAGGGCCATGTCTGGGTGTATGGTCCTACAACAACCACACCAACCAGGGTCTGAGTTGACATTTGTGGCTCCTGTTGCCACAGAGGGCCATGTGGATGTCTGGTGTCTGGTCAGCCACCTGAGACATGTTAGTGTCTGAGGGCCATGCCGCAGCCAGGGCCACATAGATCTGAGTGACCTGCGCTGCTACCCGGTGTTATGGTGCCGTCCGGGTCAGAGCTGCAGCTGAGGGCCATGACTGGGTCCATGGTCCTACAGCAGCCGGGATCTGTGTTGAAGTCTGAGGCCTGTGTTGCCACCACGGGTCACACAGAAGCCCTGAACCTGAGCTGTAACCTGTGACCTTGTTGGGGCCCAGGCCGCTGCCAGAGCCATCCTGACCTGAGTGGCGTGTGCTGCCCCCCAGAGTCATGATGTCACCTGGGCCGGAGCTGCTGCCAAGGGCACTCTAGTTCATAAAAGGCCTTTTTTGAAACCCAAGTATAGATTTACAGTGACATATTTATTTGAAATAGTGAGGACTGAACATCGGGCCTCACACACGCTGGGTGAGCACTCTGCCCTTTTTTGTCCCCACTTTTAAATTTTGAGACAAGATATCTCTAGTGTACACTGGCCTTGAGGTCACAGCCCAGGCAGATTCTTCCATCCTCCTGTCTCAGCCTCCCAAATAGCTGAGGTTTTAGGTAAGTAAAACCTATCTTAAGCATAGGTTGCTAGGTTTTGGTTTTGTCTCTTACTAAGAGTCTTAATCTTAGTATTTACTAGCTCCTTAAACAAGACTATGAATCTGATGATCATGTCTGGACACTCTCAAGTTTCTACCATTCCCTGCTGAAGTGAACAGACAGCCAGGTTTTGTGGAGAACTAGCCACTCCTCATGTAGCAGCTGCCTCTCTCTCGAGAGCTTTTGAAAGCGTTACCTGACTGCCTTTGCCGAGGACCTCTCTGTGATCTAGATGTGGGGAACGCATTCCGTGTGATGAAATATTGCATCTGGGAGCAGGGGTGTGGATTGCTCGGTCTTGCACACCTGTCCTCTAGTAAGAAGATTGTTGGAAAGACTTCTCTTCCTACACTTCGGAGTCCTGAGCTCAGATCTTCCTGTGTGGCTATCTCTCGACCACTTTGCTTTTTATCTTTGTCAAGCTCAGGGCTCCTAGCCCTGCACCCCCACCCCCTTCTTCCCTCAGAGACCTTATGGCTGCCCTTAATTTCCATTGGCTTCTACTGTCACTAACACTCCCTTTAATCTCCTCTGGTCCTATCTACAGTTTTCCTAATCTGTTTCTCAGTGTATCCCCCATGGCTGACAGCACTGATGTGTAATGGGACAATTAAAACAGCACTTTTCTTTTCTGTAATTGATGCAGGCAATCATTGTGGTCCATCAGATGCTGCTTGTGGCGATCTCGTTCTCAGGTGCATCAGTGACACTGAATTCTAACAAAAGGACATGTCCTTTGACTGTGAGCCGTTCTGGACACTCAAATATCCTGACAATTTAGTACCAGGTGCGTGGTGTGTGGGTACAGTCATTTCTGCCACTGGGCCATGGGTTATCAGTTCAGTAACTTGTGACACTGTTGACCATTGCCTTGCTTGTTTTCAATCATTAAGGATGAGGAGGCTGGAGCATTTTCATGTGATCTAGAACATGCATGTTCTGCTGTCACTGGCCAATAATAAGTCTGTTACTGATGGAGAACCGATGTTGAACTTTGACAGTAGGTAGAGTGCTTTAGTATACCAGAATTGTTCATGGCTCAGAAAGATCCCAAGAGTTGAAAATTCAAAGAGAACTTTCATCCTGCATGGGCAGGATGGCTGATGGTAAGGAGGCTCAGTTCCAACCGAGGAGGCTCATCTTGCTGGTCAACCTCTGTACAAGCAGATAACTATCTATTCCTATCATAGAAATGACTCTGTGTGAACAAACTAGAAGTCCAGATGGAAGTTAGATTTAAAAAACCATATTGAAATTATTTTGGGAAAAAAACCCTAAATTGCTATCATTTAAAATGGCTTAGGATAGCTAAAGACATGGGTGAGTGACTTTTCTACATGATTAAGGAGTGCTACACATTCTAGGAAAAGATATTTAGTTTTCATTGGCCTCCAAAGTAATAAGAATACACAAAAAAAAACTTTGTCCCCAGTTTATTCTAATCGTACCTTGTTGCCTTTAAAATATTTAGATCTTAATGAACGCTTCGATTGCCTCCGATCCTAACATTCTTTCTGTGCAACTGCTTTTAGGATACTCTTGCCATAATTGAGATGTCAGGATTTATTTGTGGCTATATATCTTGCCCATTTTACTTAGGATCTTGATTCCCTTAACTCCACAGAAACGTAAGTACATTATTTCCTCTCTATGCTCTGATCAATCAAAAGTGTTTCTTATTACTTTGCATCAACCTTTGGAAGGTGCCTTGGACTCTCAGTAGAGCTTTTGGGACCTGCAGTCTGAATGTCACATGCTGAATTGATTCTTGCTTCGACATTTTTGTTCCTGTGTGTTAAGCGTCTTTCCTCTTAGGTAGCGGATTTCAGACCAGCTAGGACTGGAGTCTAGATCTGTTTTGCTGGGTTTGCATATTGACACCAATATAATTAAGTCACAATAAATTACAGAAAATGTTTGGTACAAATATTGTGGTTGTTTCTACTTGTGAAATACTCACTACTTCCTTGGACTTTTTAGTTAATGCACTTTAATGTGGCAACATAGAAAGCCCCAAAATATTTGTGCATGTTTTTAACTTCCTAATTTCTCAACTGTCTATAGTCTGTTTCTATTCATTTATGCTTTCATTTCCAGAGGTCCTGACAATTGAAGGCTCTAACTGAGTTTCTCAGTGCTTGATGAACATTAAATTGTATTTGACTTGAGCATCCACCTGGTTCAAATATTCTTTCACATTAGTTAATAATTTGAAATGAAGTATGCCATAAGGTAAAGAAGTCTAACTAGCCAAAAGAATAGGACAGCGCCCTGAATGCTCTAAGAATGAAGCTTCATGGAACAACCCTTTGGGGAGGTGATGGTGTTCCCTTTCTTAAGAGTGGCCCTGAAAGGGAGCCTTTGTGGTCCGTTTCCATTTGCTAGTCCCAATCCAGTTTTGGAGTTAAGTGATATTTATCATACCTGAAAAGACTTTAAATATTCAAATTTTAGTACTTTCAATATTAAAGGAAATGGATAGGGAGAGAAAAGGTTGTAGAATTAGCTATAAATAGCTGACACGTCTGTGTAACAAATATAAAATTTAAAACCAAATTGCTCAACTTGTAGAGTGCTTGCCTACCATGTACAGAGCCCTAGGTTCAAGTCCCAGAACCATATAAACTGTGCATGATGGCACATACTAATAATCCCAGCACTTGGAAGTTAGAGGCAGAGAGATTAAAAGTTCCAAGCCATCCTTGACTACCCAGTGAGCTCAAGGCTACTCTGGGATATATGAGATCCTGTCTCCAGAAATATTTATACATAACTATCTAAAGTATAAAGGGCAAATTATGATGGTATATGGTAAATAACAGATGTTAGCAAGGATTTTCATAACTCTAAGAAGAAATAAATGAAGAGGACTCGAAAATAAGATAATAAAAATGGAAGAAATACAGTACATATGTGAAAAAGAACTTAACTTCTGTGGGAATTTAATATGTGAAAACTAGAAAATATTTTAAGTCTGTATTAAATTAGCAAGTACATACAAATGGAAGGGGTTGAAGCTGATGAGAACAGAGTTCGCCTGTCCATGCAGGTCCTGTTGAATAGGCAGATCTGCAAGTGGTAGCAGGTCTTCTGAGACATCTTGACTGTTGCATCAAGTGCCTTGAAAGTGTGAATTATTCTACTGAAATTTTATCCCCTCTTCAGAAATACTAGAAAAAGGTTTAAAAGATGCCTATACCGAAAAACTTGCCACAATGGCATCTGTAAGATGGGTTATAATCTAAACATTCAGTAAATGGGAGGTTCTAAAGCAATTTCAAAGTGTTCACAGAGAATGTATAAGGAACGCCAGCAAAATGACTCAGCAGGGAGAAATACTTGCTGCCGTATGATGTAAGCCTGTTGACCTGAGTTCAACCTTCAGAGTGGAAAAGAAAACTGACTTTACACTGTTGTCCCCTGATCTCCACACACATATCAAGATGCATGTGTCCCCCAACATCATACACATATACACACACTAATAATAAATCGAAATATTTTAAGAAAGAATCTATAACTCTATGAAAGTTCTCGTAGTAATGGAGAAAAAGAGGTGACTTGATTTTACGTAGGTATAAAACTTGCATAATGAGGGTCGATGTAATGGCTCACTCTGGGAGTCCTAGCACGGGGGAGCCTGAGCCAGATGGGTCATAAATTGGAGTTGAAATTAGCCTGGGGTACAGTGAAACCCTGTCTGAAGAGAGCAACAACTAAACAAAAAAGGGCCTGCCTCAAACACAGTCAAATAGAAATGGGAGCAGGGAGGCGGCCCAGCTGATAAAAGTACTGTCTGTACCAATCTGATGACTGAGTTTGATCACCGGAATGCAGGGGAGAAGGAGAGGCCCTACTTCAGAAATTGTCCTCAGGCTTCCTCACGCTCTCTACGCATGGTACACACACACACACACACACACACACACACATACACACACACACACACCCCACAAATAATAAATAAAATAAATAGAAATGTCCTAGAATATTGAACTGGGGGTGAGACTTTTATTTTTCATGTTTCCTACATATTCCAGCCTTTCTCCAGGAATATATAGTTTTTATATTAAGATATAACTTAGGGATGGGTGTAGTTTATTAGAAAGCATGCTTGCTCAGCATGTATAAAGCCCGGGCTTTGATCCTCTGCTCCCCAAAACCAGGAATAGCAGTAGTAGTAGTAGTAATAGTAGAAGAGGATATCTATAATCCTAGTACTCAGGAGGTAGAGGCAGGAGGATCAGAAATTCAAGACCATCAGCAGCTATATAGTGAGTTCAGGGTCAGCCTTGGCTAAGTGAAACTCAGTCTATAAACAAGAGGAAGAGGAGGAGGAAGAGAAGGAAAAGGAGGAGGAGGAGGGGAGGAGGAGGAGGAGGAGGAGGACAGGGACGAGGATGAGAAAGAGAAATATTACTTCCTGGGATTAGGGACTTAGCTCAGTGCAGCACATTTGCCTAACAATTACAAGGCCTGAGGTTCATTCTCCAGCACAAGGAAAGCAAAAGGCTGTAACTTCCACCAGTGAGATATGGCACATTTGGTGTCTGGACCATATGTGTACTGTGTAGTAAAAACAAGAGAAAAATGAGTACCATCTTTGCTTCTCCTGTTGGTCCAAAGATCTCCTGAAGGGACTTCCTTCTGCTGTTTGTGGTGGCAGTGTGGTCCCAGCTCCACGCTCCCTCGACAGGAGTGTGTGCTATGTGCTCAGTCTGCTTGGTCAATGAGAAGTTTGGGAGCCCGACTTCTCAACTCCTGTATTCTTTGCTATCGGAGTGCCAATCAGTAATTGATGTGTACTTAATGTATTGTCACTTCTAAGAATAGTCAATGATATTATTTTGTCATTGTATCTGAAATAGTAATTTATTAGGAAAGCTCTCTTTTTTTCCAAAGTTCCTTAGGTAATTAACGTGTTAGTAGGAGATGGAATTCAAATCAAGAGCTGTTCCTTGGCTTCCTTTGGTTCATCATATAAAAAGATTGAGTCAAAGTTAATCATTAAAATGGACACATTTTAGTTATTAAATTCTGATTGGATTATAATAGGTACTGAAAAAAAGATGTGTTACCTTTGAAAATCTCAGCATAGAACATTTCAAATTAGTAAGTGATAAGTGGGTTGCTGTCTTTTATCAATAAAAATGAATCCTATGGGCTAATCTTTTATAGAAAACAAAGTGTTTGAGACAATTAGTTGATACAATTAATGAAAGCTGGCAACGGTTTTGAAACCTGTGCCTTTTGGATGGAATAAATTAACTCGAGTGCCGTTTGTTCTTAACGTCGGTGTTTGCTAAAGTTCAGATAATTGTGTGGTCAGATTGGAACAGTTATATTTCTGTGTTTGTTTACACATTGGTGCTTTGGGTTGAAAACATAATAGGCCATTTATTGCTGACTGGCTTGACAAAATTTGCCTCTGATGTCAATGAAACAGTAAAGGGAGGTGCCTCAGCCTTATATTCTGTGTTGCCCAGCAAAGCATCAAATACTTATTTAGGAGTTCTTGGTGAGGGTTCTACTTTCACTTTTTGAATGAAGTTGTTAAAGAACATCAAAACAGCCCTTTGGAGTTCAGCAAAACCTAATTACACCTATGTGTGTATGTGTGCGTGCGTGTGCGTGTGCGTGTGCGTGTGTGTGTGTGTGTGTGTGTGTGCATGTATGTATGTATGTGTGTGTATGTGTACATGTGTATGTGTACATGTGTATATGTGTGTGCTTCCCATATATATATATACAGCCTCATTTAAAATGGACTATTTGGCTGCAGAAGCTTGTATTACCAAGTTCTGAGCCCCAATGTGAGCAGGTAGCACAGAGCCTGGACAAAGCAGATGCTCCTTCCTTTATCTTTTCAGAAATAAACAGGGTGTTAAGGTCTCCATGCAACCGGGAGGCCACCAGAGAAGGCAATAGCACGTTTGTGTTAATTTCATGCAAACTGTGTGTGGTAGATTTATGATCTCTTCAGTACAGAACCCCAAGCACTATTTTTATCCAGACACGAATATATGATGCTTAATCTCCTGCTCCATGTATGGGATACATGGGAGGACCATGTCCTCTAGCTGACCTTTCCCAAATCAAATCCCGAGTCTGAAAGTTGTAACCCAAAACCCCAAATCACAGGCCTTCGAGAAGTTTCCCTGAGAGAATCAAGCATTCCTTTTCTTTTCCAAGTGCATGTGTCTCCTGCATGCCTTCAGGAAGTGTGGTATCCTTGGCCTCAAGCCTTCCTAAATTTGGGGATACGTGTATAAGCAATGATCTCTGAGTTCCAACTTGATTGGAGCTTGAACCCAATCTCACCAAAATTAGTTTTCAAATCCAAATTCAATTAAAAACAGATGTTTTCAAGTAGACTGAAAAATTGAAAAAAAAAAATGTATCTCAGGCTCGCTGCCTCCAGAACTGGTTGAATTCTCTAGGTATTTGTAATCAACACAAATGGAGAACTAAAGCATATTCCCAGAGTCGGCCCTTCCTTGCTGCCACACCAGACACTGGGAGAGCTTCAAGTCAGTGTCTTTTAAGAAGGTGAGCCGTGATCTGCTGGCTGTGGCTTTTCTTTGTGATCCCCTTTCTAATCTATTCCAGATCAGGACAAATTTGCATCTTGGGTTAGGCACATAATAATTCTTATTGCTGAGAATTAGTTCTTACATCCAGCGGAAAGGACACATAAAAATAACTTGTTATCGAAAAAGTAATGGAATATTAAGGATTCTTGCACATAAAGTTTTGTTTAGCACATTCCTCAAAACTGCTTCTAAAGCTAGCCTAATGGCAATTCAGGAAACATTACTGAGTTTGGGAACTTTTTCCTCCCATTAAAATCAAAACCCCATTAAAGAATGACTGGTGGGAAGAGGGAGGAGAAGGCTTACTTGTGGACAAATAGTACCATGAACCTCGGTGCATTAAAATGAATGCATGAGGTCTTCGAAGATGAAAACCATGTGTCCAATTACTGTGAGCTCCGCTGCCCCTGACAAGATGAGGGCAGACGGTCCTCATCTCAGTGTCTTAAAATGAGCATGTCTATTTTCAGAATAATTTTTTTTACATTAAGCCTGGTCCATCATCTGATTTTTAATCTTTTTTTCATATCCTGGGACTCTTACATTCTTGGTATCCTTCATCTTATTGTGTGTGTAGAATGATACCCTTCAGAGTTCTCGGATGCATCTGTGAATTAAAGGAAGAAAAAATGAGATGTAAGTGCTCACTCTATTTGTCATTTTTAATACGTTTTGAGTCACTTGATTTATGATTAAGCATTTCTTGGGAGAGGAGAATGTTTAAGGTGGTATTTTGAGCTCCATTTAAGGCAATTTAGTTGTCATCGGGGCCTCCTTACCCCATAACCTTTGTGAGACCTCGCTTCATAAATTGGACCCAAACAATTGGCTTGTGTCTCAAGTAGACAAAACCTTATGGAAATGATACTTGCTAAGTGTTTTTATTGGACATCTGGGGAAGAGTCGGCCTTTGCCAGACCGGTCGCAGACCACAGCCAGCCTCACTTCCAGCACTCGAGGTGGCAGGTTCTGCCCTCAGAAACTCCTTTCTAAAATTATTTTCAATTGGGAACAAATGAGATTAATTTGGACTCGTTTTCCCCAGCTTTCTGCTTTATTTCCTGATTCAGCGGCGGAGGACAAGAATGTTTCTGCTCACTCCATCACCTTCAGGTCAGCCATGTATGTCCAGTGCCTCTTTACCCTTCCCTCACAGCAATCCACCCGGAATCAGTAGGATCTCTGTAGACCGAGTAATGCTCCTGTTATGCCTAGGTGCTGTGGCTCATCGAGGTGACAGCTGCACAGTTCAGACCCTCCGAGGGCTAAGCTGAGCTCAGTCAGCTTGGATGCCAACTGCATTGTCTGCTCCAAGCATCGTCTCAGCCCAAACAAGTGTGTGGTACCACTGGCATGAATCCCCTCACGTCACGTGGCTCACTATGAGAGAGACAGCTGGGGTTAGTACAGGTGGACCTGATTTCTCAGCCACAAACTCTATGCTTTATTTTAAATAAATAAAAGCAACAAAAGCAGTATCCTTTGTTTGCCAGAGTTTAAATAAAAGCAAGAAGCACTATGTACTATTTTTATTACTTCTGCCGTAACAGAGAATTTTATATTTTGGAAAATAAATACCAGCTGTAATTGAAAGAATTCTAGAAATTCCTGGCCCAAACAGAATATCTCTTAGATGGGAAGTTTGGGGCTGAGGGAGGAAATGATTTGGTCCAATATGAAACAAAGAGGGAAAAGAAAGAGATTAAAAAATACTCCCGAGTATTCAGAGGATGAATTTTTCCCTGTTTACACTGAGAAAATGTCCCTTTCCCCAACAGAGAATGGATCCACCGGTGGTCCAGGAAGCTGAAGAGATAAACAGTCCAAAACATGATACCCTCCCTCTCCTTTCCCACACTTTCTAAATGTTCTGGGTGTCGTGGTGCATGGCTGAAAACCCAGGGCTGGGGAGGCTGAGGCAGGAGCTTTGTAAGTCTGAGACCAGTTCCGGGTATTCTGTGAGTGCCAGCCTGAGATATAAAGCAAGAAGTGTCTCAAAAATCTCAGAGCAATGAGTATGAAGCCCACAAAGGTGTCCTTTCCATGGTGACAGCAGAGGCATCAGAGATCTTACTAAAGGAAGTCTTCACCCTCACAACCTCTAGACTTCCTCTGGGAGACTTCGGAATTGAGATGCAAAAGCCATTCCACAAACAGTGCTTCTAAAGCATGTTCTAGATGACAGACTTCCTTTCATACATGAAGCAAGATTTTACTTTCCTATGTCTCTGGGTTAGCTGCAACCAGCCCAGAACCCTGCTCCCATCAAACAGCCTGAGATCCTTGGGAGCTACGCCTGCCTCTCTGAGCCCCTGACAGTTTAGCAGTATTAGGTGAACAGATCGGGGACTATAATAGCCTTTGTAGCTTTAGGGTTTTTTATTTTCTATGCTAAGCTAGGAGGGGGGTGTTGACTGTTGTTTATTTCCTTTAAGTGTGGATCTTCAAAGCAGAGATGCCAGAGTACAAGGTGAGGAAGGGAAAGGTCAGAAGAGAGAAAAAGAAACGGAGCGCACTTGGATAAGAACGAGAGGAAATGAACTCATATAGATAAGTAACAAGGGGGGAGAATGATGGGAAGTGGATTAATTTCTTGCATTTCAGATGGTTTGTAATGTAGTTCCATAAGTAGTGTCAGAGTTAATAGCCCTTTTGGCTTTTCCCCCTCAAAAATAGTACATCAGGTGACACAGTTCATTCTGCAACGTAGGCAGAGATTGTGACTCAGGTTGGTGACATTGGACGGACAGCCATTGCTGGCTAGTCAAGGGGTATTAGATTAATCATACATGCCCACTGCAGCTTCAGTGTGGCCCGAGAAGAGATTGGCTGTGGCTAAGACACTAGGGCGTTAAATAGACTCCCTGGGAGGCAACAGGTAGGGAGAGGGGCTGTGACTAGGTAATAAAGGCAGGGAAGCTCCAAGATGGCCAGCTTCTTCTTCAACCTCCTGACTTGAGACAAACTCTCTGCTGATGGACTGGCTCACCCGACCTTCTCAGGATGCGTCACGTCACACCACCGTTTTGGATCAATCAGCCACCCTAGCTTTCTTCAAATTGACCAACCCTAAATTAGGGGAGGAGGACTCTTTTGAGACTTTAAACCCCTAGCCTCCGGAAGAGACTGGATGTTGAGCTTTCCAATGCTAGCTCTTCTTCACGGAGGGTCGGTCTTTTTCTCTGTGTGTCTGCTGCGTGTGTGCTTCCCCAATGACCACCTTCCTTTAACTGCGCTTGAGATATCTCTCCTGCTACCTGTCAAGCTCCAGGTTTCCCTGCCTTTTAATTCTTTAACAACAGAGAAAACGAACAGATCAAGGCCCCCAGATTGCATCATTTCAAGATCGCTAAACCGTATCATCAGCTGCGTGGATGCGCTGTGGGCAGAGGGACGCATTTGTGTCTGCCTCTCTGCAGCACATTCATCTGTGACATCCTACCCCAACCGCGTGCTGTGGTAACAAAATAAAAAGCTCTTCTCCCAGGGCTATCTGAAAAATCAGTGCGAGTACTGTCTCTGTTTCTAACTGTGCTCCATAGTTAGCAGCAGCTCCCCCTTTAATGTGCAAAATGAAAACCACTCAGGTATCCTCTGCGCGACACTGCTTTAAAGCGACAGGGTTAAGTAGGTTAGGCATTCCTAGATTGTTTTGTGGGAAATTGTAAAACGTTTAATTTCCGAAGGGGCTGTGCATAGCATAGTGGTCAATTGTGTGCGGAACTGTTTCTGAAGAAGATTGCAAAGTATTTTCAAAGTAGGCTTGCCTGACGCAGAAGGGCGGGCCTCGAGCCGTCACTGTGGGAGAAGCTCTGAGGCAGGCTCCCAGCTGTGGAGTTGGGCCTAGCCTGGAGAAGGGGTTGGTGCAGACGTACCCTTGGCCAGGGCCAGGACAGGACAGGAGAGACGGAAATGCCAGCCACTGTCCTCTGGACAGTTGTGTCACGGTTAAGGCTGTAACTTAGAGGAAGGTACACCGAGTTCTTTGCTTATTTGTCTGTTATTGATTAGTTCATTGATTGATTGATGTACTCTGGATTGAACCTAGGCTTGACGCATATTAAGCAAGCACTCTATCACTATCCCTGAGTTGTAGCCTCCATCTCCTTTGGATTTTGTATATTGAGCCTTGAATTTGTAATCTTTCTTGCCCTCCTGAGTTGTTAGGATTACAAACCTCCACTGCCAGCCCCAACTGCTTTCTTTTGAGACAGTTTCTGTAAGTAGCAGAGGATGGCCTCGATCTCTGTGTCCCATCCACTAGCATGCCACATCCAGCTACCCTGAAAGCAGACGGCATTGTGCACTGGACTTAGGTCTTCCGATGCTGTCCACAGCGAAGTAACTCCTAAAGCAATTCTCCACCCTATTTTAAGAAAACCGCACTGTGGTGGGTACAGGTCTTCATTGGTGCAGTGACTTTTTCAGGGGCCTCCATGCCAGAGAATTAGTAGTGGGATCATTAATTAGAAACATTAAATAGTCACTGATAAACCCTAATTCCATATATTCCACACACACTGCCTTTTGTAAGGTTGTATATTCATCAGGAAACATGATGTAAAGATGCGAAACTATTTTCTTTGACTCAAAGCCTGATACTGGGGTTGTCTTTCTTAAATTGTATTTATCATGCACCACGTACAACTTGCATTTGGAGTTCTTTCCAAGTTATGGTTCCATTAGAACAGAAGACGAACTAAAGAAATTCATAGAGTAACTGGAGAGCAGAGCCTCCATGTTGCAGTTACTGTTTTTCTGTGACTTTTACAGCTTCTCACTCACACATCATTCAGCAGTGTTTTCTGGGGTTACCTTGTGGCCAGACCTCTTCAAAGTAGTCATTTTGTTTTCATATAATATATAGAAACTACATGTTTGTGTTTGCAAAAATACCAAGTTTTTTTTCTTTACACTTATATTTCATTGGCAGGCTTACTATGAGGTTAAATTGTATAAACAAGCTAGGTTCTGAGATGGAGATGTGGCTCAGTTGTGTTTGCTTAGCATACCCAAATTCCTGGGTTCTGTATCCAGCACAACATGAACTGGACGTTGTGGTGCATACCTCCTCAGGAGGGGGATCGACAGTTCAAGGTCATCCTCTGCTACATGAGACAGGATCAAAGGTGGATGTGGAGGGAGAGGATGGAGGAAGAGGGAGAGAGAGGATGGAAAGAGGAAAGAAGGGTGGAGGGAGAGAGAGGAAGATTAAGAGAGAAGAGATATGAATTGTGTCCCACTAGAAAACATGATTTGCAGAGATCTTAATTCTCTCAGAATGTAACTAAGTTTGAAGTTAGGGCCATTGGGGTAAGACCTTATCCAATATGACTGGTCTCTTTAAAAACAAAAACAAAAACAAAAATAAAAACAAATGTAGTTTCAGGCACAGAAAGAGATATCAAAGAGAGGGACCTGAAACAGACAGTCCATTAAAGACCTTAGAAGGAAGTTTCCCTGTTCTTGGACTTGGCTTCAGGAATATGAAAAGCAGAGTTCTGTTTAAGCCACCCGGTCTGTGGTCCTTGGTTACAGCATCCTTAACAAACTAATATGGACTCCTTGAAGGAGGAAGGAGCCTTTGATGTGGGATTTGTAGCTCTAAGTAGTTTATCAGTATCCCAACAAAAAGACAAAAGGAACTTTAGGCAAATGGAAGAGTGCGAACATGGACTGAAGTGGGGCTAGAAGAAACTGACCAGGCCTTCTGTGGGCTGTGAAGAGGGGCTAGAAGAAACTGACCAAGCCTTCTGTGGGCTGTGAAGAGGGACTAGAAGAAACTGGCCAGGCCTGCTGTGGGTTGTGGAGACAACTGAAGCCTTTGGACCAAATTCTGGGGCACAGTCTTGTACAGAAGATGTTGTTTACTCTTGTAGTAGTTCCTCATTGTTCACGGGGACATGTTCCGAGCTCCCAAAGGGTTGCCTGAAGTGGCAGATAACACCACACCTTGTTTATACTATGCTTTTCTTTTACCTTCATGCTGTCCTGTGTTCTTTCTGTTGTTCTTATAAAATATGGTGACAAAAGAGACTTAGGAGAGAAAAGATTTATTCTATTTACAACCCCAGGTTATGGTCCATCCACTGTGGGGAAATCAAGGCAGGAACATCAAACAGCTAGTCACAATGAGGAGCAGAGGGCGCACGCACACTTGCTTGATTGATGGTGTTCAGTGTTATGCCTCCACACTTGCACAGTTTAGGAACCCCTGCCTAGGCAATGGTGCTGTTCACAGTGCTCTGGGTCATCCTTTGTCAATTAAGACAATCAATCAATCACCCACAGGCCAATCCAATATAGATAACTCTCACTGAGACTTCCCAGGGTGTATCACGGTGAGAATTAAAGCTAACCAGCATGCATATTTACAAGAAAGTTTACAAATGAGGCACAGCAAGAGATTAACCACAAAATAGAACAACTATACCAAAGGTCTGTGGTAAAATTATCCAAAACTTAATAGTTGCTCACTTCTGGCCAGGTAGCTGAAACAGTGGAAGGAGAAAGCACCAAGAGAGGGAGCCGCTGTACCCTCTGACATCTGTCCTTTGGGGGACTGATGGCATTGGTCAGAGGTCAGAGGAAAAGATTTGCTGGGCAGAGTCAGGACTGGTATTTGCTGGGAGCACTTACAGACCATGCTTGCCTCACTGAAAGTCACCCCTCCCTCCCTGAGAGCCATTCCAGGCTTCCTGAGATAAGTTACTCCTTAGGGGAGAAGGGAGTGGATGGTGTGAGTGGCAGAGTTCATAAAAAAGCATGCTTCAGTTTGGGCTTCTGAAGAAAGTCCCAGACCAACTCAGCAGTGGGGAGTTTTGCCCCTTAGCTGTTCAAAACCTACAACAAAAACCTAGGTTTTTGTTCACTGAGCATTCACATTGAGGAACTAAAGCAGAGATGAGTGTTTGATCTTGCATGAAAGACAGTAACTCCTCACGGGTCTATTAAATCTTTGGTGCATAATAAATACATTTGGATAAGTGTAGGATGACTGTTTCCATAGTTTTCATGCTTGTAGCCTGTTGTATTGGAAGAGGCTTCTCAAACAGCCATTAATGTTAACTGCTCTAGAGCCTTGTGACATTTCAAAACAAATCACTTTTCAGAAACAGCTCCATTAAAAAGGAGACCCAACCAGGAGACATTCTGATTCAGTAGGTCTGGCATATATCTATTCATAAAATACTCTGGGTGATTTAACATACAGCTAGTGTTGAAAAACCCCCCCCGATTATATTCAACCTTCTAAATATTTATAACAGCTCTGAGAGCAAGATTAAATTTGATACCATAGATTTTTCTACTTTAAATCCTTACGATCCTAATTTTGTCAGACCTTATTAGCATATTTTGGAAGAGTGTTTTCCAATCCAAGATTCAAACTAATAACTTCCAAATGGCCACTTGGGGCACTGGGTTTTAATTTTGAAAGACCACCTCCTCTTCTTGATGCTCTCAAGGTCTGAACAGCTAAGGGGCAAAACTACCTGAATAAAAGACAATCTGTTTACCAAATCATACTCCTGCCCCAGAACCACCTCCAATTAAGCCCAACCAAGTAGAAACACCAAGCTCCATATAAAAACATAGCAGATGGGAATATTGTCCATAAATTTAGGGTGTGCTGGAAATGGGCTTTATTTTGCTATAATTTAATTTCTATTTCCCATTTTGTTAGGTGACTAAATCTTAGTACTAGTCAATAAAGAGTATTTCCCATCTCTTTCCCAAGGGCTGCAGTGAGTTATTGAAAATTTAAATCATAGCAAGCCATGGGGGCAGGGAGAGAGGTTGTCATCTGATCTGAATTACCATCGTTCCTGCTGGCGTCTATGGAAAGGTCTTCCTTTACGGTCCTTCCTGTCCTGTTATGATCCGTATTCCACTGCAAGGTTTCTGTGGTTGTCACTCACATCCATGCATCTCCCCAGTGGGAAAGGATGAGCCTGCTGTTCCTTTTCCGCCCTGAGCCAGGGGAGGCTGTGTGCTTCCTCCAGCAAATGTGTTGCTAGAAGAGGTAGCCCTGTCTATCCTGAGACCTGGCCATTCCCCAGGCTCTGCCCAGGACAGAAGGATGCCTTTCTCTTATTACCGGGTCCTCACATCTCCACGGGCTTGCATTCTCATGCCCCCACTAGCAAAATCTCTGGCATCTCTCCCTCCTTCTGATGTCATTGGGACTCTTTCCTAATCTCCACAAAGCAAGGCTTGCGCTAACACAGTCAAGTGTTTCTGCAAATGTGCTATATGATTTATGCACAAGTGTTTTGTGGGTTGAACTTTTGAACTAACCATAGAAACCTCCTTAGGCTACTCTTTTTTAAGGCACCTTTTCTTGTCCCAGAGAGAGGCTACAAGCTGGGACATGGAAGTTGGAAGAGAAAATAAAACTTTGAGTGATTTGGCCTTAGCTAAACTTATAACCAAAATCTGGACATCACTGTCTTTGGTAGTTTAAAGAAAAACTAAAAACCTTGACACAATGTGGTAAATACAAAGAACTGAGTTAGCCAAAAAGTTTTTAAGTTGAACTATTAAAAAAAAATATAAGATGTTTACTTAAAAATATCAAAAATATAAATAGCAAGGTTGGAGTGGAAGGTCTTTCCCTGATGTTTATGTTTATTCTGTATCTTGTTCATGAAATTATTTTCTTCCTGGTTTGTAATAATTTTGTTGGAGAAATAATGGCTTTAAACTTTTATGGTTATCTCCTACAGACTATCACCTTAATCTCAGAGACATGCTTGCTTGGAATGGGAAATTGCATTTACTCACCATAAGTTTGTGGAAGGAAATTGAATTTGATAGAATGTTTATTGCTAGAAATCAAGTTCACTCACCTAAGTTTGCAATGCACACACCAGCCCTGTGGTCTCCCTAACTTCATTCTGTTACTTCACTCTACAGAAGGGCCTTGACTTCATTTAATTAAAAAGCATTAAGCTAGCTACTTAGCTTTTTCCTATAAGCCTGTTTGGAAAACCAGGAGACTATCACATAAATAGTTTTAAAGAGATATATGGATAAATTTTATGCTCTATTGAAAAAGGAATGATCAAGGAAAAACTATGATCACTATGATGAACACTTCATTCACATTGTGTTTTGTCACAGAAGTTTACCTGTGCTTCTAATATACCATATATCTTCAAAATGATGTCATGGGTGGCAATACAGAAGAATCGGAAAAAAAGGTGAGTAATTCGGTTTTTCTAAGCTGAAGGACAGATACATTCATGTGTTTGATCCTGCATTAGTGCTCAGGGCCCTGCTGTCAAAGAAGAAAGTTCATTCTCATGTGTGCAGTAGGCATGGTCTCTCCTATCACGTACATTTCACAAGGGCAAAGACTTGGCTTGTTTCTCTACCTGGACTTCCGCACTGCTGGAAAGGTGGTAGATCTTAGTAAAAAGGTGTCACAGTGGTTGGTGTGCCAACATCAGTCGTGGTTATTAGAGCACAGACCATCTCTGGACACTTCAAACTTTGTACCTGAGGCATCTGTTAGAATTTTCCAGAATGCTTGCTCTGTTATGCTGTAGCTGCCCATTTCTGAGTTAATAAACTCCACTCCTCTGGCTGAAAGGGTACATTTGTATATTTTCCTGTAAGCAGTTGGCATAATTTTGGAATATTGGTGGTCAGTGTATCACACCTGTGAGCCTAGAGGGGGAGGAAGAACAAAATTCTCTGCCTCTCTACTTTCATTCCTTCATAGATTATTTCTGCGAGGTCATGTGCCTGTCGGAGACTGAACAAAGTGGACACACAGTTGTGTTGAATCACTACACAAGACAAATTCTTACTGTCTTTTCTTTTCTGTCATGTCTTTGCTCCTGAGTCTCTCAGGCCTAAATATAAGGTGAGGAGTTTAAAATTTATTATGTTTTCAAATGTTTGAAAATTATGGAAATAATAAAGTAAGTCTAACCCTTTATCTTCTTATTATACTGCACCTTGGAAACTGGTGTTTAAATTTAATGTTTGGGGAGAGAGAGAAGGGATGCATGAGCATGCTAGTGTGTGTGCATTGCTTTTGTTTAATATGAATTCCAAACTTGCTTAGCTCCCATGACTTTCAACAGCTTCTCTAAGTAAGGCATTTCACATTCTTTTAAGACTATAAAGTTGAGTTCTATGAATTGAGGTTCTATTCTGTTTTCTTATTCAGTATGAAAGGTAATTATAGCATGGCTGAAACTTTTAAATTTATTTTTTAAACTTGCTGCATCTCTAACATGTTTGTTTTTTTTTAATTCATGATGAATCATTTTTGTTTGATAACTATAATCACATGAATTTATAACTTGTTTCACTTTTTAAGAATCATTAACTCTCCTCAGGGCTCAGGGAACCATGTGAAAGAGAAGGCAGGAAGATTGTAAAAGCCAGAGGGGATAGAAGACACCAGGAGAACAAGACCTTCTGAATCAACTTAGCAGGGTTCATATGAGCTCACAGAGACTGAAGCAGCAAGCACAGTGCCTATATGCACCTGAACCAGGTTATATATATATATATATATATATATATATATATATATATATATATATATATATATATATATAAAATAGCTTTTAGCTTAGTATTTTTATGGGTCTCCTGATTGTGAGAACGAGTGGGTCTCTGACTCTTGTGCCTGCTCTTGGGACTCTTTTCCTCCTGACGTGTTGCTGTGTTTAACTTTAATACGATAATTTTTGCTTCATCTTATTATATTTTGTTTCATCATATTTGGTTCTTATCTCTTAGAAGCCTGTTTTTTTTCTAATAAAAAACAGAATGGGAGTAGATCTGGAAGAGAGGGAAAGAGCAGGGGGAAACTTGGTGGAGTAGAGGCGAGGGGAAAGCTATAATCAGGATATATTGTATAAGAGAAGAATCCATTTTCAATAAAAGGAAAAAAAGTGGGGAAAAGTATTAGCAAGTTTTCTATAGCAATATGTCAACTACCACAAACATCTAATTTGTGCCATTATCTGGTCTTATCCTACTATTTATCAGTTGCTTCAATTGTACTTTTAAAGTGAGTACCAAAATGTATTAGTATCAAAAAGGTCACAAGAGGTGACTTTTAAAGTGAGTACCAAAATGTATTAGTATCAAAAAGGTCACAAGAGGTGAGATCCTTGAGACTTTAGCAAATCTAGTTCATCAAAATTTCCATGGTAAGACTTTGCAAAAAAAAAAAAAAAATTGGTCTTCTATTTGGGGGATGAAAACAAGAATTTATTAAAACTGAAATACAAATATTGGATTATAGATTATTGTCCATGTTCCTTTCCCCAGGATGTTCCAATATTAGTTACTCAAAGATTCCAACACCAACAAGGAAATTGCATTGTAGCTTTGGGGCCCCATATCCTTTATAAATCCCACATTCTTCAGGCAGGTAAAATTCTATCTGGTTATTATACTTGCTTACATTATATAGCTATGAATATTTATGAAGGAGATTTACTTTATAAGTCACTTCCAAGATTTGTCTTGTTTTTGTTGACTTGCAACATTGACTCAAATTGCTTTTAAACTGAAGTTTGGATATATAATGTCCACAACATAGCTATGATCTCCATATGGGTTGAGTCAAGTAGCATATATAAAAAGAATTAAGTCCTCTGGAGCATTCTATATTCAAAGGGATAAAATTTAAATTATATTTTCTGTTTTGTGATACGTTGCTTGGTGTAAAATATTTAGCATTTTGCTTGGCAGTCTGCTGATCCTCAGTGAAGTTAGCTATTGTTACGTAAACTTTAAGGGCTCCTACTTTTTGGAGATTTCCATCTTTCTCTTGACTAATGGAAGCACTTTGTAGGTGACATGTCAAATAATCTACAAAGGTGGGGGTAAAAGGACTAAAGCCAAGCTCCACATCTTATGTTGCTCCAATTCCTAAAGGTCTTAAAATAAAAACCTTGGGGTCTGATATCGGGGTGAAAGCTGAAGGATCAGAGAAACAGAACAAGCCACAGCCACCACCTCTTACCTCACCAACTCCTCAGCCTGACAGAGCCTCTAGCTGAAAGAAACGCTTCTGCTGAAAAGCCTCAGCCAATAGGCCTCCAGTGGAATGAGCTTCCTTAGCTGAAAAGGCTTCTAGTTCCTGTCTCCTCATGCTTTATATACAGACCTTTCTCCACCCACCGTATTACTTACTTCTTAGCACTGTGATTAAAGGTGTGTGACCCCCATGTATTGGGATTAAAGGTGTGTGCCACCACTGCCTGCCATCTATGTTTAATCTACTGGCTTGTTCTGTTCTCTGATCTTGAGGTAAATTTTATTAGGTTACACAATACATCACCACATCTTATGTGTGAGGACAGTGGTGTCACAGGAAATTAAATGACTTGCCAACATCCTGTGAGTGAAGTGGAAAGTCTAGGGCACATTCTCTGACTTTCAGTCTGTGTGACATCCACCAGCTTTGGGCCAGATCTTCTCAGGCAGGTGACTCCAAGCAAAGCCTCAGTCTCTCCAGTACCTCTCTTATCATCTGTAAACACCAGGGAAGACAGATACTGGCAGAAGAAACTCAAGGAAGAGTGAAAAGTCTCACAAGGCCAGAGAAAGTTCTGTATCACTTTGAGACTCAATTTTATAGCCTGAGTTAAAGTCCAAACCTTCAGGAAGCCTCTCTCTCTCTCTCTCTCTCTCTCTCTCTCTCTCTCTCTCTCTCTCTCTCTCTCTCTCTCTCTCTCTCTCTCCTGTATATGTGGTGTGTCGGTCTCCACCTTTCTTTTGAGAGAGGGTCTCTCACTTCGCCTGGAGCTCATCTATTTGGCTGGAGTGGCTGGCAATGATCTCTGGGGATCTTGCCTGTTTATGCTGCTGCAGTACACATGGATGCTGGAGATCCAGGTCTTCATGCTGGCACAGGAGGCACTTTACTGACTGAGTAGTCTCCCCACTCCTCAGATCTTTACTATTATTTTGAAATTAGAAACAAGTGGATGATGGCTTAAAATATTTTGTCTTGGTTTTCAAATAAAATTTCTGTAAGAAGAGAAGTAAATTCCCTTAGAAATAGATTTCAATTAGTCTTTGACACTGTATCTTGATCATCATCTACCCACAACTTTCCCTACAAAACTCCCAGACATTTTCAACACTTTCTTTTCTTATCTTCCTGTCCTCTTCTTTTGTTTGACCCACTGAGTACAATTAGTGCTGCCTTCATGAACATGCCAGACCTATCAGTGTACATACCCAAAAGAAAAATTCTCCCCCTGTAGTAGTCATCGATTGCCAAATAATTCCTCAGATATGAGTAAAATCTGATGAATTTCCCCCTTAATCCAAGCTGGAATTACTGGCGGGATTGATCATGTGTAGACATTCAGACAATTGTAGCTGCTCTGTCTGAGTTCATGAGCGCAATGGCCATACTGTGCCCAGTGTTTCATAGCACTGCTCTCCATACTCTGGCTTTTACATTATTTCTGTTCCTATTTCGTGATGTTCCCTGAGCCTTGAGGGGAAGGTGTTATAGATGTCTGCCTATGGCCAAGCACTCTAAACAGTAGATTACTCTCATACTCTGACCAGTCATAAGTCTCTGTATTGACTTCTGACTAGAGCACAAAGAAGCATCTCTGACCAAGGTTGAGAACAGCACTGTGGTGGTTTGAGTAGGAATGGCCCCCATAGACTCATGTGTTTGAGTGCTTGGCCCATAGGGAGTGACACTATTAGGAGATATGGCCTTGTTGTTGGAGGAAGTGTGTCACTCTGGGGGCAGGCTTTGAGGTTTCATATATGCTCAAGCCACGTCCAGTGTGCCAGTTTCTCCCTGCTGCCTGCAGATTCAGATGTAGAACTCTCAGCTCCTTCTCCAGCACCATGTCTCCCTGCAGGCTGCCATGTTTCCTGCCATGATGATAATGGACTAAACCTCTGAAACTGTAAGCCAGCCCCAATTAAATGTTTTCCTTTAGAAGAATTGCTGAGGTCACAGTGTCTCTTCACAGAAATTGAAACTCTAAGACAAGCACTAATCTATGGATATAAACATAAATATTTAGAAGACAGTTTGATCATCAGCCATCAGCATTTAACTAAACAATAGTGTTAGGTTCCTCCATCCCTTTAGAGCCTATGACTTAGATTAACCCATAATGATGCTACCTTCTTCCCCATTCCCCTGATCACATGTACACTTACACTTTTAACACCCAATATTACCCAACACTTTCAAATTATGTGTTCTACTATCCTGTCTTCCCTTAATCCCCACCCCATCATACATCCTTTCTAGCTGTCTGGCCTCTACAGACACTCCAAATTAAACACCTCTATCTAAAAATTCAAAGCTAGAATCTACATATGAGCAAGAGCATGCAGTATGTGTCTTCCTGGGTCTAGATTATCTCACTTAGTATAAATTTCCAAGTTCCATCAATTTTCTGTACATTCCATAATTTTATTTTATGGCTAAATAAAATTCCCTTGTGTATATGTGCCACATTTGTATTTTCTGTTCATCGTGAAGGATGTTCAGGCAGATTCTTTTTCCTAGATAATAGCGCAGCAATGAACAATGAATGGATGTGTAAGAACCTCTGTAGTAGGAGATGGAGTCCCTTTGGTATATGCCAGGAGTAGTATAACTAAGTCATATGGTAGTTCTAATTTTTGGTTTTTTAGAAGCCTCCACACTGACTTCAATAATGGCTTCACCAGTTTGTGCCCCACACCACAATGCATGAGTTCCTCATGCCAGCATCTGTTGTAATTTGATGGTAACTGTCCTACCTAGGGTGAGATGGAATCTTATAGTGGCTTTAATTTGCATTTCAGGTACTGTGATGCTACCAGCAGTATCTTTTTTTTGCTCAGGTCTGCTTTAGATATCTGATTTCTTTTGTGCTTCCATATGAATTTTAAGATTTTTTTTCTATTTCTGTGAATAACATCACTGGAATTTTGATTGAAATTGAACTAAATCTGTAGATTGCTTTTGGTAGGATGGCCATTTCATGATTACAGTTCTTCTGATCTGTGAGCATGGGAAGTCTTTCCATCTTCTAGTGTGTTCCTCAAATTCTCTTTTTGGTGTTTTAAAGGTTTTTCTTTAGAGGTCTTCCACGTTCTTGGTTAGGTTTATTTCAAAGGTTTTTGTTTGTTGGCTTCTTTCTTTCTTTCTTTCTTTCTTTCTTTCTTTCTTTCTTTCTTTCTTTCTTTCTTCCTTCCTTCCTTCCTTCCTTTCTTTCTTTCTTTCTTTCTTTGCTTTGAGAATGGAATTGTTTTATTATTTGTTTTTCTCACTGTGTCTGTCATTGGCATATAAGAAGGCTATTGGTTTTTGTATGTTGATTTTGCATCCTGCCACTCTTTCAGTTCTAAGGGGTTTTTTTATGTTCAGGGTCTCAGTTATAGATTAATATATTCATAAATAGAGATACTTTGACTTCTTCCTTCCTATTTTTTTTTCCAGACAGGATTTCCTTGTGTATCCTTGCCTGTCCTGGATCTCACTCTGTAGACCAGGCTGACATCAAACTCACAGAGATCCACCTGCCTCTGCCTCCCAAGTGTTGGGATTAAAGGTGTGCGCCGCCGCTGCCAGGCTTCCTTCTTATTCTTATCCCCTTTATTTGTTTCTCTCATCTTATTGTTCTAAGATTTCCAGAAGTATAATTAATAAGAATAGAGAAAATAGATACCCATATCTTTCTCATTCCTTATTTTAGTGGAAATGATTTGAGTTTTTCCCCATTTAGTATAGTTTGTCATATATTGCCTTTATTATGCTGAGATATGGTCCTACTACTCCAGGCTTCTTCCAGACTTCTATCATGGGAGATGTAGATTCTCATCATGGGATTTCTGTCCTTGAGTCCATTTGCTAAATTCCTCTCTCATAGTTTGCGTTGTTTTCCTTGTTTCATTCATCTGTTTCTGTTCTTGATCAGGAGCTTATTTTCTTTATTAATTTCTGTGAACATGCTCATAATCTTTTATTTGTGTTCTTTGTCTGTGGTGTTATCTAACTCACTCTCACCAGATGCCATTATTTTGTTGTTAATCATGGTGGAGGAGTTGTACTGTCTTGGCTCTTGTGTACACCTCATATTACTTTATTTTTTTAATTAATCAACTATAATCTTTCAACTGAAGTATTCACAATCATATAAGTGGGATGCGAGAGCGGTAGAGTTCAATGTGTACTGTAGAAAATAATTTCTCAGTCCAGGACCTCAGGGTACCTAGAGCAAGCTCTCTCTATATTATTCCCTAAGTAGGATGTTCACTGTGAGAGCAAGCATAGCTGTTTGATGGAACCACTATGAAAAATGCCATACAAGTCAATTATTAACAGTGATCCCCTTGACTTCAATAATGACTGGACGATTAATGACCAAGAATAGTCTAAAGGATGCTCAGCTTTTAGTTAATATGATTAGGAGTGGGAGGGAAGAAGGGTGGGTAAGGGCAAAGAGCAAGTATTAGATCAACGTTTAAAAGGAAAAAATGGGGTGGGTTAAGTAGCTGGAGGAGAAAGTTGTAATATTGTGAGGGTCCTCAGATTTTAGAGATTGCTAAATGTATGAGAGATTACCCTTAAGAAGAAAAGGAGGAGGGGATAAGGATGAGAGAAAGAAGAAAATACATTGGATTAAGAGGAGAAACATGAGATGTAACCTGCTTTATGTAAACTGAGTAGGGAACCGTAAAAAAAATGGTCCTGAAACCTAACTGAGCAATAAATACACAAACAAAAGCAAAGCTATCATGAGACCTATACATAAGAATGGAAACTAAATACTGGAAAATAAGAAATGAGAAGCATACTCTTGGGATGTGTCACTGATACAGCTATGCTGCATTGAAAGATGGAGGTCTAAGATTCTTCTGGCTCTGTCAGGAACCCTTACTGCTGTGTGGGAGGGAGTCATGGTCTCGGGAGCCTCCACGTTCTGTGAGGTTCTGTCTCTGTTATGTGGGGAAGGGAAGGTTGAAAATTCTTTCCTGATAGTTCCCTCAGACTTTTGTATTCCATAGTGAGTTCTTCTGGACCTGTGGGTCTCATGTACGGCTTTTGCTTTTTGCTTTTGTTTTGAGACGGTGTCTTGCTGTGTAGCTCTGTCTGGCCTAGAAATCTCAGTGTAGACCAGGCAGACCTTAAACTTACAGAGATCCAATTGCTTCTGCTTCTTGAGCACTAGGATTAAAGGCCTGTGCAACCACACCTGGCTGCCATTTTTGCTTTTTTGAGACACAGCGGCTTCCACTCTGTGATCCAGACTAGCCTTCAGCTTGTGACTCCATGTCTCACTCTCACAACTGGAATGTAAATTTACATTCATTCAAAAACCATCCGTGAGCTTTCTTTTGGGACTATAAAATAATTTGCTTATGAAGTCACATAATGAATGAATTCCTGGTAGAATTTCTTACAAATAATAGGCAAAACCTTCAGCAGTCCATTGACACCAGCAGACCACATAATAATTGGTAAATTTCTTGTCTGATGCTCTGTAATGATTTAGAAAGCAAATCACTGCTACTGTTAACTTTTCCCATTTGGCAAACTGTCCACCGATAACAGAGAAACTTACATTTCCTATTATTTCCCTCATTTTTAAAAACTTTGGTATAAATGTAAAAATAATGACTGTCACAAAATCTGACACAAGAAGTCTGGCCTTATTTTATATTTTAAGGGCATATCCTAGATTTCCTATGCTCCATTAGGTCCCAATTTCTGCCACCAATATTGTGCTTGGGAGGCCTCATTATTGCAGAAGTGACTGTTGGGCCTCCTTTGAATCTGGGTTCTATGAATCTTTCTAATCAGTTATTTTGACACTGCAAATATTAGAAGCCCTGCATATCAAAGGAAACTCAATGTTTTCTTTTAAGCTGTGTCTTTTTTGGTTGTTAGAAGTAGCCACAAATGGCTTATTATTTTACAGTCTACCTTTCCATCTGTTTCTTCACAGTTAATGTGGAATCTTTATGAACTATTGCTGATGCCTTTTCCGTCTAGATTGCTGATTAAGCAGCTTATCAGTTCATACGCTACTTTTGAATCCTTCAATTTTACAAAACAAAATTTACAAACAGATCTGACAAAAACTGACTTGGAATCAATACTGTTAAAAGAAGCCCAGACTGAAGTCATTACAAAATGTTCTAAATAGTCTGCATTTGCAGGAGAGGACAGAGGTGGCTTAATTTTCTATCAGCAGATACTTACCAAGGGCTTATTATTCACAAAGGATTCAGAATTATTAAGACTATGCCCCTGGTCTGAGCACTTCAAAGGAGGGCCTATAAGTGAGAGCTCTGCAAGCAGCGTTTATAGGAAGCACAGATTCATGTGTGTACCGGCAATCCCAGCACCAGAGGGGTTGAGGCAGGAGGATATGAGTTCCGTGTCACCTTGGGTTACCCACCCTGTCTCAGCCCCACACCTGCCACCACCAAATGTAGACTCAAGGCTTCCAATTACATTTAGAGAATCAGGGCACAGGGGCTGTGTGTGTGTGTGTGTGTGTGTGTGTGTGTGTGTGTGTGGTGTATATGTACATATGTGTGCACATATGCTTGCCTAAATGTGGGCACCGAAACCAGAAGAGGACTTTGGGTATCTTTACCATATTTCTTTGAGACAGTGTCTCTCATGTTCTAGGTTGGCACCCTAGTTATACTGGGGTTACAGGTGCAGGAAGTTACTCTTGGCTTTTCAGGTGGGAGTTAAGGACCAGAGCTCAGGTCCTTACGCGTGCACAGCCAATGCTCTTACCCACTGAACTATCTCCCCAGCCTCAGAAACTTACATTGAGCCATTGACACACATTAACATACATCAGGGTGGTTCAGTTAGAGTCACATATTTCAGACAGGGAAACAGACTTGTGGGCTGATAGTAAGTCTATAAGTTCAGACAAGTGAACTGGATTAAATGAAATAGTTTTCCATCACAGATTGATTAAAAAAAGAAGGAACATAGTTTGACACATGTTCCTCCGGTGGAATGTGGAAAGGTGACACTTTGTCCAGGGTGTGTGCACATCATCACATGATCAACGTTAAGCGGAGTCTGGGAAGTTCAGTATTGCTGCCCAAGGAGGGAAGTCAGCTTTTAGAATCCTGGCCAGAGAACCTGAACTAACTGATCTTCCCGATTCCATTTTCTATCAATTGAATCAGCAGCCTTGGGCTCTAGGCTAAAGTTTCATGTAACCAAAATCTCATTTTTTTCCCCCAGCCCAAATCCATGGAAATAAAAAAGCAAAAGAAATGGAAAAGAATAGCAACCGACTGTGTGTAACACTGGCCCAGAGGTACCAAGGGATAGGGAGACGTAAACCTGGTTTCTTTACCCACTAGTCATTGTCTGATACTTGGTTGGTGCAATAGATCTTCCAAGAGCTCCGAGTTATGCCCCAGTCAAGAAGTTCTGGATGCTCCCTCTACCGCATCTCAGCTCTGACACTTACAGTGTTGTAAACACCTACCTGATAGGGCAGACAGGTTAGAGAAGCCAGGCCTTGAGCCTCCAGGCCCTCAAGCCTTTCCTATGACCTAGTCAGGATCTATGTGATCTCTGCCATGGTGGTTAAGAGAACAAACTTCGGATCCACGCTGTCATCTCCAGATCTGCCACTCAGTAGCCCGCTGACCTGGAGCCCACTTTGCCCACTTAGGAGGACTTGCTTTATGTTCAATCTGGGATCACACCAATCCTACAGTGCCAGTGCCAGCCATAAATGTCATCTGCAAAATGTCAGGTCCATGCCTGACTTACAGAAGAACTCAATGATTGTAGTTGCTTTATTTTATTTCGTAACATCTTTGCGGTATTGGATTGAACCCAGGGCCTCGCAGAGGCTAGGCAAGCTCTTTTCCTCAGCCAACCATTGTTTTCCTTTTGTTAAAGCAGAAAACCACATTTTCAGAAGGCTCTGACAAACTAGTGTCTCCCCTTAGCGTCTTCGATCTTAGAGGAATGCCATGATAGAGAGGCCATTTCTTATGTCAGCTGCAATGACTTAAAATTTAGTGCAGCATTGGCTGCAATAATATACTTAGCTTGTTTGACACCCAAATGTAGCCAACGATCTCTGGAGCCTCCTACAGGCGAGACCTGGAAGTCTCTCCACCAGACCAATGATACAGATCAGAAAAAGGGAAAAGCAGAGAGATTTATTCAACATGGCCACATTGAGAAGAACAGATAAAGATGGCCGGTGACCTCATGGCATTCATTCAGTCTTTTCACTGTCCAAATCTGTAGCACCTTGTGAACCTATACACACAGTAGGTACTTAATAACTAGTAGTTGAATTACAAATGCTAGTAAAGCTTCATTTTCTTGTGTTTGTTATTTTCAAAATGTCCAGGGGCGATGAGTATCACCTACATTTTACCATCAAGGTTTGCAAAGCTGTTTAGTATGTCTAAAGTTACACAGCTATTGGATAGCAGAATTGAGATTCGAACCTGGGTCTCTCTGGTTCTTGTGCATTCCACACACAGCCACACACAGCTGTACCTCTGACTTTAAATTGTATAATGCATAATTAAAGAAGTACCCTTAGCGGGCACTATTCAAGCTTGTTTTCATCCTGAATGCAAGTTGGGAAACATGTTGGCATTGGTGACTGTCACATTCATTAGGAGCCTTAAAGCCATCTGCAGTTCTATTGATATTCATCGTCCCTACTAAATCATTTACACCATCAGGAAATTAGTCTAGAATGACACTCCCTTTCAGAGAAAGGAACCAGGAAAGTCCAGAGAGGCAAGAAGCTGAGCCCTGATGGGAAGGGAATAAATAGCAGGTATCTGCTCCAGGCACCAATTCCAGGGGGACAGGGGAGCTACTGTCATCCATAGGTGGAAGATATAAAAATGCAGCCACGGTGGGATTTTCATTCATATGGCAATACAATCCAGCACTTGGCAAGTCACTGAGCCCGCACAGCCAACCATCTGTTTCAAAGCCTCTTGCATTTTCCCATTCATGTAGCCAATCTACCGTTGGCACGCTTGAAAATGAAATTCTGGAGGCTCGCTGAATAATTCGTGTCTTAGAGAAGCCCTGAGTGAGATCAACTCGGGCTTTGCTTACCCAGACCACTCGGGGAGCTGCACAAAGCGCCCCTACTTTCTAATCAGAAGTTATCCCCACCCTAGACACTAGGGGGAGCCCCAGAAAAATTCCTAATTTGCAGGAGTTGAAGAGATGCCAGATCGACTTCGCTGTTTTGGTGGGTGGGATGTATGTGTACGTTTTCTAGCTTTGAGTGAAAGTAGCACTGATACAGGAAAGTCCATCTGAATGGCTGAGTTGTGTGACCTCATCTCTATATATGGACTCAAGAATTCAGGAACCAATATCAGATTGGAAATATACCATAGAGCGTATTTTGTAATTCCTGGTTATCAATCCACCAACACCTCCACCGTCCCCCTCCACCTGTGGACCAGGTGGTTGCTAGGCAAGCACTCTACACTAAGTTTAATCCCCCACCCTTCAACTAAACATCTTTTATTAATAAAAATCTCAAATACACACCTATATGTGTTTGGTCAACTTGCAATGTTCTGGTAGCAAACCCCCAAACACTCATGCTTCCTACATAATCATGTCTCAGAAAATCTTGCCTTTTGTAAATTTTCTGGTGTCCGTGGCTCTGGACCACCAAAACCTTAAACAAAATGTAGAGTTGAGTTTTAGGCAGCTGCATTAGAAAAATAAATGACCCCGGTGACCCTGATCTGGCCAGCTGGATTTCAGAGCTCCAGGTCAGAAACTGCATCATATCCTAAGCTATTCAGGTCATCAATGCCAGTAAGACCATACAAAATCAAAGGGTAATTGAATTCTTTTTTTTTTTTAAAGTATTTACTTTTAAACCTGTGTTTTCTACGCTTGCCTGGTTTTACAAACTGTCTTGGCGTGGGTTCTTAAATTTGACTGCATACCAACATCACTAGCACTCCTCAAAAGCCTCAATAGCCAGGTGTTGTCTCAGTGACTGCTCTAACTGGTCTAGGATGCACGCTGGGTGCCGGATAGCCCCCTGCCTAAAAGGGTTTAACTTGAGACTTCACTCTATGATAACCAACATGTGTTTGGCCGCGCCTATGCTGAATTTTTCCTGGGCTAGCAATATGTGTTTTGATACTGTCCTGTGACAATAGGCAGACGCAGCCACCGATCAACCACGGCAACATGGAGAGAGCACCTGCCACTCTGTGGCGGACTGTGTTGCTGGGCGAGGCTGTCAGAGGCAGGCAGAGTGCACACATTTTAAATGTGCACTATTCTCAACGTACAGTGGGTTTATCGGATGTGACCCCACTGTCAGCTGAGGAGCATCTGCATTCCACAGCCTCCCTAGTGACTCAATTACACAGCCAAGTTTGAGAATGATTGTGGAGGAGGCCTGTCAGAAGCATAGATATCCAGGTCCAAGCTAGACTCACTGGATCAGTATTTCTGTAGAAGATCCAGGTAGCTAAATTGTGGGTTTTTTTTTTTTTTGTTGTTGTTTGTTTGTATGCATGTGTGTGTGTGTGTGTATGTGTGAGTGTGTGTGAGTGTGTGTGTGTGTGTGTGTGTGTGTGTGTGTGTGTGTGTGTGAGAGAGAGAGAGAGAGAGAGAGAGAGAGAGAGAGAGAGAGAGAGAGAAAAGACAGAGACAGGGACAGAGAAAGAAAGAAAGAGAGAGATGATTTATGTGCATATGTGTTTAAATGTGTATGGGTGTACTTGTGTGCAGGTGATGTGCACATATATGTCCAAGTATGTGGAGGACCATAGTTGATGGCAGGTGACCTCCTTGATGACTCTACAGTTTATGTTTTGAGGCAGGATCTCTCAGTGAGCACAGAGCTCCCCGATCCTGGAAGCTCTAGCTAGTCAGCTTATCCTGGTGATTCTGTTTCCTGAGTGGGGTGATTACAGGTGACCACCATGTCTGTGGAGCATTTGTGAGGGTCCAGAGGCTGCAAGCTGTAGACCCAATGCTTGTGGGCAGGCACATTATCCACTGAGCTATCTCCCGGCCTCGTGGTTGAGTTTAAAACTCCATTCTGCCGGTGTTCTATGAACCGAACTGAAAGACCTTCCCACTCCTTTGTCCCAAGAGACTGTGATTTTCCTCTGTCCCCGTGGCATGAGGGGAGCAGTCGTTTTGCTGGAGTTGTGTGTGGCTGAGGAGCTTGTTGCTGGTCTGGGGCCAAGTGCAGGCTCCCTGCCTCCCTCCGCCACCCATCGACACATGTGGATGTTTCTATAAATCACTTTTGATCTGTGGTCCGTATTCAGGAAGTGCTCTGACTGCTTACTTGTGTAATGATGGAGTGGAGGAAAGGTCTAATTTTGGACCGATGGTGGCTGGGGCAGCACCACACTCCCCAGGAGTCTGAATTTCCTCAGTGCAGTTGCCTCACTGCTCTGGCAGCTGCTCACCACAATCGCACAGGCAGTCTGAAGCACTCTATCCATCACAGCAAATTACTGTTGTGATCTGCTCAAGAGTGTGGTTGGAATGCCTTGTTCATGGCAATCTTTGCCGAACGTTCTTGAAAATCGAGAGAAAGGCAAGGTAAAGAGACGGGCCCTAGCAGGTCTGGGCTATTGAGTCAATTAGCAAGGTTTACCCCACCCCCTGTGGTTTATAGGCCAACCGAGCAAAGAGGGTTTGGAGGGTGCTATTACACAGACTACATCATCCAAGAGTATATGTTATCACCCAGGTTTTACCGCCACAATAAATTCAGGGAATGGAATTAACAAGTGTGAGATGCCATACACAGCGCCAGGCCCTGATGGCACTATTTCATGTAATTTATTCAGCAGCTCTAGACATCATTAACCCTGTTTTACAAACGAGCAAACTGAGACTCAGTTCACCCAGTATCACAACGCGGAAGTAGAAGCAAGAAGGGGACAGCTCTTTTGCCCCACACCTTTGCTCTACCCAGTATCATGGTACTTGAAACTCACAGACTGCGGGACCCATTTCCTCCAGTGAGCTCTTAGAGAGCTAGAGATTCCAGGTTAGAAAGATGCTCTTACAGATGAGCAGTGACAACCTGTGGAGGGGTTTCAGGGTACCTCCCCAGAAGACAGGAGAGGAGACAGAGTTCCAGCCCGGTCATCAGCACAAAATGCTGCTTCTTTCCACCTGGAGCTCCTGGCCTGGTAGCTTGACCTGTTAACAGCTTGTCTCACTATTGTGTCAACATACCTGATCGTAGAAATTAAGGAAGGAAGGGTTTATCTTGGCTCACAGTTGGAGGGATGGGGATGCCATGGTGGCAAGAACCTGAGGCAGCTGGTCACGATACTCCCATCGCTGGGAGGCAAAGAGAGCTGAATGCTGGTGCTCGGCTTGATTTCTCCTTTTTATCCAGCTCAGGACCGCAATCCATGGAACTGTGCCACTCACATTTAGGATGAGTCTTTCCACCTCAATTAGCCTAATCTAGAAAATCCCTCATATGACACACCCGAGGTCTGTTTCTATAGTGATTCTAAATCCTGTCAAGTTGGCAATCAAAATCGGCCATCACAATGGGCAAGCAGATGCTAATGCTGAGCCCTTCTCCCAGGAGTTCCCCTATCTGCAAAGGGCTAGGCTTTCCATTTCTGGATCTCCGCTTCACGTCAGAGAGAGGGACGGCAGGGCTATTGATCCTCTCAGTTCCAATACATCCCTGACTGAAGTATGTTCCTGGGAAGAGGAGGACTAATTCCCTGTGAGACCCCTCTCCCCATGAAAGGACACCCTGAGGATGCCCATATTTGCTCTACTCAGGGTAGAGGGACTTTTACCGTCCAGTAGGGCTGATGAGATTGCCTTGATGGCACCTTGTGCTTTGTGTGGTTTGGATGCACTGGATGAGGACAGAGGATGGCATAGCTTGGGGGGGGGGGGTCTGCTGATAAGGACCAGGAGCCACAGTCAGTCTGGACCAGGCCTTTGATTCTGAAGGAACCAAGGTCTGAGGTGATTTGAGAGATAAAACACAGTATTTCAAGCTAACCTGATTTCAGATGAACTACGAGGAATTTTTAACAAGAAGATCCCAAGTGGTTATTTGTTGTCCACCTCTAATTCAAATGTGATGAAGTATGCAGACTTTTTTATTTGCTAAGTCTGGCAATGCACTTATGTATCTGTCTGGGTTGGTGAGGGAGGTGACTCTGGTCTCTAATATTCTGAACTCCAGCATGGAGGGTAGAAGTCTTAAGGAGAGAGGAGCACACTGGTCAGTTACATGAGCAGCCCTAGGAATGTACACAGGCATCATGAAGCTTCAAAGGAGGAAAGATATTGGCCTTGGGAAAGAGGAAAAGTCATCCTCAGAATTGTAAAAACCTCTTGAGTAGCTTGTTAGTCCTTCAGAACTTACATTCAACTAACTTCTTTCTACCACTTATGATGTCCCTCCCAATAGCCACAGCACAGTTACCACTATCTTACTGATGCTTGAAAACAACAAAAACCAGTCTCCTAGAAGCTTCCTGTGACTGAGGAATAACACATTCAAACCCAGATTTCTGGATGCATCATGGTAGTATGGGCCCTTGTCCCACAGCTGTCTTCAGTAAAGGTGTGTCTGACCGCACATCCTGACCCAGCCAGAGATTCTTCAAGTCATTCACATAAGGTTGAAGCTTGGCTCGGTTACTGTGGATCTTGGTCTTCCGAACAAAAGTGGATTCTAGACAGGTTTGGCCCGCTAATAGGCTGTTGTCTAGACCAAATCTGGAAATACTACAATATAGGCACAGTACTTTCCATATCAGTAAGCAACACACGGTTCTTTGAAGACACTGTCTTTGCTGACTACGTGTGAACTTGGATTGCAGACCAACTCACTCTTTACAGGTCCCTGTTAAAATCAGGCTTTCCCCCCAAGGATCTTTCCACCTCTAAATTCTAGCGGGGAAAGGGTGGAGGGTGGCAGCCGAAAGCCTCCTTTGGCATCTGGTGGTCATGGAGGAGACACTTCTTCCCGTGGAGTGGAAACGTCTTGAGTGAGGGTCGTCAGGTGGCGCAAGGGTAGGAGTACCGAGGTTATGATTGCTGCCTTGTGTCATGAGAGGAGCCGAGGAAGATGAAGAACTATGGCTTGACTCCGTTCATGAGAAGAAAGGCGTCTTTGTTACTGCGCATGCGGTTCTGACTCGGCTACGTCAGGGATACGTGGCTTTGCCTTTGGAGGGTGTGCCAGCTAGTTTAATGCCAACCCGGCACAGCTAGAGGCATTTTAGAAGAGGGAACCTCAGTTGAGAAAATGCTCATACCAGATTAGTTTGTGGGCAAGCCTGTGGTGTGTTTTCTTGACTGGACTACAAGGCTGTAAAACGGAATGAACCCTTTCCTCCCCGGGTTGTTTCTGGTCACGGTATGTATCACTGCGATAGAAACCCCACTAAGACAGAGAGGAAAAGGAGCAGAGGAGACTGATACACGCAAGGGGCACTCTAGCAGTCCTTGCTTTGGCTAATTAGGCAGCGACAGACGCTCCTAGGAAGGAAAGGGGTGCCCAGGGACACCAGGGAGAGCACCTTGCACAGCCTGACCTGTGAGGAGGAAGTGGAAACGCTGGTTTGGAGGAGCCGCTCAAAAGTTCGGTTCCAACCGGTGTTACTCACCCAGGAATTCCCCAGGACTGGCTGCATCTAACACTGGCGATTGCTCCTGAATCCTGGATAAACTGATGAGCTCAACAAACCTGATGTCAAAAGAGATTTTGTAACAATTCATATGACCCTAAACCCAATTCTGAAATTAACCAACCAGTCAATGATACGGTGCCTAATGGGGACAGGGGCAGCCCCGTGTCAGGTATTGATGAATTCAGAGAGTCACTTTGTATCAGAGAAGCATGAGTCATGAGCTCAGCCTTCCAAGAAGGTTCGTGAAGGGGGAGCCTGGGGAGGGTGAATGCAATTATCTAAAGCAATGGCAGCTTCAATAAAGGATGACAAGGGGACAGCCAACGAAAGAGATACCGGAGCATCTGATTAAGACCCTGAAGGTAAAAACAATAGCGATCACTCTTTAGCTTCCTCCAGGGGACTTAGACCGGGCAATGCCTGCTCCACTGTCTCCGCTCTGAGGACCTCAAGAAAGCTCACCATGAAAGAAGCCTTGCTGACCTTTGATTTTTTAACATTTAATTAATTAATTATATTGTATGGTCATGTGTATGTACACGTGTGGGCATCCATATGCCATGGCACGGGCACGTGCCCATCCAAGGACAACTTGCCATTCTCTCCTTCCACCAAGTGGGTCCTGGGGCTGGAACTTAAGTCCTCAGGCTTGGCAGGAAGTCTTCACTCACTGAGCCATCCTACCTGGCTCATTGCTGAACTTAAATCTAGTATCAGGTTTGTGCAAAGCACAGGTATTGTCCAAAGCCACGAAATTAAAAAACTAAAGAGGCTAATTTTGCGAGCCAGATGAAGTGTTTATCCTATAGTAGGGCACACACACATACACCCCCAGGTGTTTTTCCTTCTAGAGCATGTTCCCAGGGAGTCTGGTGACAGCTCCTAGTTCCATACAAGCACCCTTGAGGAGAAGAGGAAAACAAAACAGAGTTCTCTGTTCTCCACCCACCCCCAATCTGATGCTCAAAGCAAGTTTCTTTTGAGGATCAAATCATATGCACCACCCCAAGATCTGTGACCTATAGTTTAGAGTTCTATAGAGGGCCCTAATTCTTAGACATGCGGTTACCACTTCCTGTCTGCCTGACAGGAGAAAACACCCATCTGTTCACAGGCCACAGGTATGAGCAAAGCATCCTGGAAACCTGGAGAACCAGGAATCTGAGAAGAGACACTGTGATCTCAGGCTTGTTGGTGGCTCAGAGTGTTGGACTCAGCTTCCAGTACAGCACAGGCTGGGAGGCTAAGCTCCGGGGCTGTGACGAAGTGTGGTAAGGAGAACTGCAGGATATTCATCCTGGTAGCTGCTTCTGTGGAGTGAGGAGAGATGTCAGACCCCCCAGTGACACTGTGTGGGCCATAGGTGGGCCACGGCTGTTTTACAGAGGGCGAATTCCAATTGCCCGCAAAAGAAAGCAGGAATGAATCCTCTGCTTGTGGGTGGGCCTGGCTGGCTGCCCAGCACGGTGCTCAATGGGTTGTGTTTTCTGTCTAGGTGTTGGGTGGCAGCTTGCCAGTCCTTGGAAATTTCTAGGTGATTCATGCTGGGGAAGAAACCACCAACATGGCCCCATCTCCACCTCTCTGAACACGTGTGAACATGACATTTTTGATAAGGTATCTTTCAGGACAAATGTCCACTCTAACTTCTCTGAGGTTGAGACCTGGACCCGTTGCTTCAGAGTAATGCACTTAAGGTTTGGGGCCGTAGAATTCTCTGTTCTGTCTCCATGGAAAACACATGGCACTGTCCTCCATGGAGTCACCCATGTCTCATAAGAAAGGGACTGGTTAATTGGTTAATGTTGATGATGATTGTATTTGAAAACAAATTCCCAAAGAGCCATGGTGCTTCTTTTCTCTTTGTGCTTTCTGGAAGAAAGACATTGGACCCTGCTGCCCCTCAAGAACTTGACTATTACCACTTGGTCATCATGAAGCCTACACTGGTCAGCATGGGTGTGGTGAGGGACCGTTCCTGGCATCTTGGGAACCCGTTGTCTTAATGAGTGGTTTTCTTTTCCATAGTCTCTACCTTCTTGGACTCATCAATGAAGGGAAAACTTAGGAGAATAAAGCAAAACCCAACACTGCATGCCTCTCACCTTTCCTAAGTCTGTAAGGCCCCAGGTCCCATCACTGTATACATAGAGCAAAACCCAACACTGCATGCCTCTCACTTTTACTAAGTCTGTAAGAGGGCCCAGGTCCCATCACTGTACACATAGAGCAAAACCCAACACTGCATGCCTCTCACCTTTTCTAAGTCTGTAAGGGCCCCAGGTCCCATCACTGTACACATAGAGCAAAACCCAACACTGCATGCCTCTCACTTTTACTAAGTCTGTAAGAGGGCCCAGGTCCCATCACTGTATACACAGAGCAAAACCCAACACTGCATGCCTCTCACCTTTTCTAAGTCTGTAAGGGCCCCAGGTCCCATCACTGTACACATAGAGCAAAACCCAACACTGCATGCCTCTCACCTTTACTAAGTCTGTAAGGCCCCAGGTCCCACCATTGTACACACGAGGAAATGGGAACTAAGGAGGAGGCTGACTAGTGGACAGGTTCCAACAGGGTCTCCAGAGTCAGCGACATTCTTCCTAGACCTGTCTAGTGGCCCTGCCACCACTATGCCACATGATATCACTTTCTTCTTTGGTTGTTTTAAACAAAAACAAGGGGAGGCTGTGGAAAAGGCATCTTAGGCAGTCATTGGCTATCCTATGCTTAGACCTAGAAACTCTACATTGAACTGACCTTTTTTTTTTTTCCTAAGTGAAAACTTAACCAGTACCTGGGAATGACTATGACGGTTATCACAGTCATTTGAGCTTCTATAACCGAATGCCTCAGACTGATAATTTATTGCAAACCGAAGTTTATTTCTTATCATTGTGGAGGCTAGGAAGTCAAGGTCAAGAAATTGTCGAGTGGGTTACATGGCCAGGGTGGCACTCTGTGGAAGGGAGGAGGATTGTATCTATGAGTGGTGGATGTGGAAGGACAGGGGGCATGAAAGTCTCACACTGGATGATGTTACTTTGACAAAGGCTCTTGTCTCACTCATGAGAGGTGTGTTTACGGCTTAAGTCCTAAGGCTTCACACTACCTCAGTGGCTGCACCAGGGCTTGGGACTCCTCCAAACTTCTAGTAGATGGTTTGCATCAAGTAGATGATAATAGTATAGTAGTAACAGATGCTAATAATGTAATAGTAATAGATGCTATAATATAATAGTAATAGATGTTAATAGTAGCTGGTTTGCATCTAATAGATGCAACATCTAATAGAGGCTACTCACTGGATTAGTTTTTCGTCACTGTGGCATATTAAGTAACAGTGAGGGTTTATTTGGACTAATGGTTTCCTGGTAGGGACATTGGCTTCTGTCTATGGTGAGGTGTCTTGCTCACATCTCAGCAGAACAAGAACACAGAAAATTCAGGCTGGAATGAGAGCAGGCAGTCACTTGTAAGGCCTGCCCCACAGTGACAAGCTTCTTCCAGTTACGTTTCGCCTTCTAAGGGCTCAGCAACATCTTCAAATAGTGCTGCCATCTGGCAACCAAATGCTGAAACACATGAACCCAGGAGAGCATCCAAACCACGCCATTACCCCTGCTCAATCCATGAGCTAAATTAGAACCACTGATCAGTTCCTCCAAGCACTGTAATAGAGCCTCTCAAAAGACTCATCTGCCTGTCTGTCTCATAGTCCCTCTAACCCTGGGGCTAGGGAGAGGGGAGAAAGGAGAGGAGAGGAGAGGAGAGGAGAGGAGAGGAGAGGAGAGGAGAGGAGAGGAGAGGAGAGGAGAGAGAGAGAGAGAGAGGAGAGAGAGAGAGAGAGAGAGAGAGAGAGAGAGAGAGAGAGAGAGAGAGAGAGAGAGACACTTTCCAGAGGTTTGAATGCCAAGTGACTTGGATGTGCCTCTCATAAAATCATGGTAGCTTCACCCTCTCATGGGTGAGCTATGCAGCCAATCATGCTTGGGTTGTGCCCGTATCACAGATCCTGGAGAAGCAGAATCTAACACCAGTGCTGTCCAATCAATGGTGGCCATACAGATGGTGCACCAGAGACACTTATTAGGTACCAGATTGTGTGGTAAGCATGAGTTTTCCCTCTATATCCCCCTACATAGACAATACGTGTTTTCCCCATCTTACAAAAATAAAGAAAATCCAAGGCACAGATGTGGCATGGCACGCTGCTCCACAGTGTCTTGTGGTAAGCATATTCATTTTATACCTCTTAGGAGCAGGGGGGAAGGCCCTCATCTTCCTTATCCCACCCTGCTCAGTGCTATGCATGACACATGGTGTCCACTTGCTATATCGAATGTCATGGCAGGGATGCAGGAATTCAGTTGCCCATTGTGTTTTCTTATGTTTGGCTATTCTCACCTAGGAATTAGTGTCACAGCTGATGAGTAAGCCTAAAGTGAACAGAGGGTACCTATACGCCCTGGCAGAAAGAAACATCCTGTAGGCACCCAAGGGGCATACGGAAAAAGAGGAGAATCTATTGTTCTTCTTATGGAGTGGGACAGTCCTCCATATGGCCTGGCCATTTGTGGTCCAGGGCTCTCCATTCTTCAACCCTATGCCTGACTGACCACTATTCTGATGTCAATGAATGGGAAGGAATGTGGATGGGTTAGGAGGAATTATTGGATTCTGTAATTGGACAATTACTGGAGGCTCAGGCTGATTAAACAACCATCACAAAGAATCAGGATTGATTGAAGTCCTACCAGATCAGTACAAGGCCAATATCCCCACACCCATTGTTTCTTATAAGTTGTGGAGAGAACAGGGGACCATTGCCTCCTATTCAGGAGGGTATGTCTCCTGTTCCTCATGGTGATAATCAGCATTCTCCAGTCACAGACACCTAGTTTCAAATGTGGCTTTGTCACTTAAAAGCCAAATGACCACTGTCCAGAAACTGGTTGTAATCCCTGGTTTCCACTTCTGTTGACAGAATGTGACACATTTACATTTCAGTGTTGGTTCCAGGAATGGCTGAGGCTCTGTGCACAGCCAGGTAGCCCAGGACTTATGTGGAGCTTGCTGAAGGGAGAACATAGAAGCCCCCATGGACACTGCCATGCTTCCGTATGATGCTCTCCTCTATGAAGGTTGTGAGCTCATGGGTTCTCTTAGGCTCAGCACTCCCCTGCAAGCTTTTCTTGTGTCCAAGAAAATTCTGTCTGAAGAGGGTCTGGGAGCTGCAGTGTACAGTCCTTTTCCAGGCTGTAAGGAGTACAATGTTGCTCTGTCCCTGGTAACCGCTAATAAAAAATTATATGTTTTGATAGTTCTTACATTTGATGAGTCATTAGTTTTCATGAGCTAGAATTTTGAAGAACATAACTACCATTTGGGGAAGACACAGTGGTCATTATTGTATGTATTCTCAAGCATACCACATGTTCCTTCTCCTTCTTTCCTGTCCACCCCCACCCCAGGATGCTCTGTTCATTCTTGTTGCTTTTCCCTGAATTCAACAATTCCTCTTAAGTATTGTATTAAGAATCTTTTTTTATTCTTTAAGAGATTTATTATTTTATTTTATGAACATTGGTGTTTTTACTGCATATATATATATATATATATATATATATATATATATATATATATATCTGTGTGAGAGTATTGACTGAACTGGTGTTACGGACGTTGTGAGTTGCCAAGTGGGTGCTGGGAATTGAACCTGGCTCCTTTGGAAGAGCAGCCAGTGCTCTTCAATGCTGAGTCCCCAACAGTCTCTGACTGGTTGCCTTGAGCTCTCCCGCACTCCAGCTTTCACATTACAGAAGAGACAGACAGAAGTCAAAAGACATTCAGTAACATGTCCAGTAATCCCAGCGGGTGAGAGGCAGATCCCAGGGAGAGAGAGGACTGGCCCAGTGTCAGTCAGAGGAGGCTGCTCCCACGACCTGTTCCCAGCATCCCTCCACTTGGCCCCCTCTTCTTGAGAGTGGATGTGCCCACACGTACCCTGTGCTTACTTTTGAATAGTTTTTCTTCAAAATAACTCAGGCTTTTTCTTGAATAAATTTATCATAAAGGTACTTTATATCATTACTTTAATGACAAAGTATCTCACTTGGCACTCATAATAGTTATAGCTAAAGACAGCACAGAATATAATTGTGTAGACTCCTAACTATATTATTAATGGGGAAAAGAAAATAAGGAGGAGGCCTGTTCTCTTTTATTAGAAAAGAGAAATAGCAGTTTCAGAGGTGTTAAAAAAAAAAAACCATGGAAAGACTACACAAAAGTGAGTTTTATAGCAGCCATCTACGGCATCCTATACCACTGAGAATTTTCCTCCGTGTGGTCACCAGTGTGGTCCACGGTTTGAGACCTTGCAGGCCCAGGTGCTGCCACACCAGATACCACTGTCTCTGTAAGGACAGAAGAGGCTTCTTTCCCTGTACAGCCAACCCCACCCAGGGTATTACGTCCAAAACACTTCAGGACATTTTCCTTTGCCACTAAATCCACCCCCCCCCCCCCCGCCCCGCGCCTCCATTTTCACACACATGGGATTTAAGCATAAATTTAGCAAATTTTATGGAAGACTATTTTGTTCGCCCTAGAAACATTGTCTACGTAATTAAATTTTAGATAATGAATCAGGGAAGTTGATCTCAGCAGTGGAAAATTCTGTGATTTAAATTGCCAATATACAGATACTTTCAGTATTTGAAAGCCACTGCCAACTGAGCCTGCCGGAAGTTAAATTCTCAATAGCTTGCTATGATTGATGCAAGCATTAGTCATTTTAAAAAAAAAAAAAAACCAAAACTTGAACTAAGTAATTTGCATCCAAAGGATGACATCAGCAACACCATGGATTTGTTGTTTGGGGGACTGGTCACTAGATGGCGCACTTGCAATTCAAAACTTAAAAAAAAAAAATTAGAAAAGAAAGAAAGCAATCTCAGCCTCTGAGGAACAAGCCTGTTACCAAAGCATCTATTGTACTTACAAAGCTGCATGTGCACAAGCAAGAAGGCACTGCTTGCCCAGAAGATGGTATTCTTTTCTTTCCTCCCAGACTTTGATAGGTCTCTCTCTCTCTCCCCAGGACAGGTCACTTCTCCCCACAGGCACTGTTTCTGTGTGAGTTCACCTTTTGAAACTTATTCTGTTCCTAGCCCTGTGACTGAGTAGAAAAATGTGTTCCTTAAGATGTGGCTTCTTTCTTCCGCCGGCCTTGACACCACTCGCTCTGGAGAACTAAGGCAGTGCATCTTCTAGCCGCATTCCGGATGCTAATCCAAGGCGGTCTGCAAAAGCCCCGTTGATTTGTAGAGCAGTTCCACTCCTCCATGAATTATATGCCATCTTTATTCCCCCTTATGATGGCGGCAATAAATCGTCCTTTAAAATTTTTTTTTTTAAAAGAAAGTCTGTATCAATGGAGCGGTTGTTCTTGTAGCAACTCTTTAAATATGGCCATAATGAATAAATACATGAGTCCGGTTTTCAGAGTGAGAACAGGAAGTCGGAACGACACCTGTGTGTGGTCGATTCTAAAACAATAGAATACATTGAGACTTCTGCAGCAAATCAGTGAGCTTATTTGCAAGTTCTAATCCAGGGCTATCACATTCCCCCACGACTAATGGTGTGTGTGGGGTGTGTGTGTGTGTGTGTGTGTGTGTGTGTGTGTGTGTGTGCTGGTGTGGAATACAAGGGAGAGACTGAACTAAAACATTAACTTATTTTGTTTCTACACTAATAAGTGTTTCAACAAGAGTCTCTCTATGGCTAAGGCTCCCTGGCTGCAGCCACAGAACCTAGGCACCCGGAGCTCTGTCCCCAAGTGGCCTCTCCTAATTTGCTAAATAACCTTGGGCGAGTCACTTAACCTTCCCAAACCTCAGCTTCTCCCTCTACAAAGGAAGATTCCGAAGGCTTCTCAGGGACATCCTGACGATGAAGGATGAGAGAAAGACAGCTAGGGGTCCACTGTGGCTCCCAGAGAGGTGCCACTAACTCTCGGATGCGAATCATAAAAATAAACAGAATCAATCCACACTGGCAATCCAGGCTGAAGTCACAGGGCTTGACATCCTGTGCGTTTCTATATTTTCCATTCCTCAAAGATGGTTAGCATGGGAAAACAAACAAACAAACAAAAAAACAAAAACAAAAAACCACCACCAACAAAAAATCCCAATAATGCCTTTGTTTGCCAAAATTCCCACTGATTTTTTTTTAATCCTATTATTCCACATCTATAAATGAAGTGATTTTAAACATCCCAAAGAATTGAAAGAGGAAACAAACACCAAACTCTGGCTCTGTCCAAAGATGCTGAGTCTTCTTGCATAGCTCTTCATCACAGAGGGACATGCATGCCTAGGACAATTAGCTATTTTGCTGACAGTAATTATCGCCATTTGGGACTTTGCTGTCCCTTTTAGGATTATATATATATATATATATATATATATATATATATATATATATATATATATATATATATGTTGCACAGACTCCATTTCAAGACTTTTTTTTTGGACAGAACCCCAAATGCAAGGAATAGATCAATTTTAACCTATTTTTAAAACATTTGATCTAATTTGATATTTCTAGTTTTCAACAGCATCCAGCAAATGGATGAAAATAAATGTCGCATGTTGTGCTGTGGACATACCTCTGGCTTTCAGAGACTCAGGAAAAGAGGAGGCGAAGCCTCTGTTAGTGCTGTCTGATGCCTCAGGATTTTCCAACCGTCATTGTTCAAAGGTCTTTTTTTTTTTTTTTTTTTTTGAGCCTTGTGGAATGACCAAGCAGATTATTTGTTCTAACATGCTGTAAGTGATCTGTGTCTCGGAGTCTTTTGGCTGTGATGATAAAAAGAGAGGGGACCCAGTGGGGAGCAGCGGCCCTTCCTCAGTATTTGTGGGGTGTGCATGAGACTCTGTACCTGCTTCCCAGACAGACATCCAGTTCTGACACTTGAAGAGAAGGAAAAAGAAGAAAGTATCAGGATTATTCTGCTGCCTCTTTCTCTCCTGAAGTCTAATTATTGTAGTGGCCTGCTGCCTTGATTAAGGCTTTCCTCCCTAAATAATTAATTTGCCTTTATACAAGTGTGTTTGCTTCTTACAAATCTTAACACATAGCACTGAGGACCCAGGCTCAGCAAATGCACTTTCAAGCATATAAATAATTGCCTTGGAGTAATTAACAATTAACCTTGGTAAAAGAAGGGCTAAACGTTAGTATACTATATTAATTCAACACAGATATTAGCTATTTAGTGTTGGAAATGTTATAAGCACACAACCATTTATAAACTCACATGGTTATTGAGTTCAGTTAGCTGGGATATGTTCAGTAATACAGAGGAATGTTTAATGTGAGTATTTAACGTATTTGCTTCAATCCATTTCACAAGCTTTATGTCGACCAGTCTTTTTTTTTTTTTTTTTAATTTTTTGAAATCAGAGTTAAGAATAGAGGTTGAGAATAGAAAGGGATTCAAGGTTCCTTGATACACATACCTGCAGCAAAAACAAACCAAAGCAAAACCATCAACACGCATGGGCTAATGCAGTGAGTAAACTGTCTCTTCTTCCTGGTCAGGAACTTGGATGTGAAATACATATAAGCACAATCCCGTTCCAAGGGCTTCTGGGTATGTGATAGGTGGGCAGGGTTATTCGTAAGGGAATTTGCTAAGAGGAACCTTTGGTTTCCTATTCTTTGTCCTTCAAAACCACTATTCATTCTGAGTAGCAGGATCTTACCACTGTGTCCACGCTCCTCACTTTCAGAGATGCTGGAGCCAAACAGTTCTCCCAGTCTCGTTCCTATTTTTATCTCTTCCACCTCAGTCAACCGCACCTGGGATGGCAGGGTTGAAGAAGAGGGGATCACCAGTGCTCCTCTGTCTCCCAAGTTTCCAGCCTTTGGGCCCTAGGAGCTCCATGCAGTCCAAATAAGAGTGACTCACACCAGTTCCTTCTGGTCAGGAGTGTGACTCCAACATCTGCCTACACTTGGCTCATCCTCACCCACCCTCTGCCATGCTGAAGTTCAGTTTTGTTTGAACCCCATTTCCCAGACTGGGAAAAAGACATTGTCGAGTGGAAGTAGACTAGACCTGTGCATGCAAGAGCAAACAATTTCCATTCACATCTGCTATGCTGATCAAGCCCACCTCCCTTCCAACCGCCAATCAAACATCTGGTGCTGGGATCTTCTCTTTAAGTCTCTGTTCCCAAAGCCATATTGACACTGTGATTTCTACATTGCACACAGTCTTTCTTGCTGAACTAGCAAAGCACAGTCAGGTGATGCTTCCATGAGCCTTACTTTTTTTCTGGTAGTCATGGTGGATTTGGCTTTTTTCTTCATTTGTTTTGTTATTGTTGATGTTGCCCCTTTGAGCTAAAACCCCAGAGGAAAGTGTGCCAGGGAGAAACTTCAGACTTGGTCTTTGAAATAGCCCACACAGGCTTTCTTCCTGCCACCAGATGAAATCTTTAAGGATGGCAATGGGGACGTCAAGGTAAACAGCAATACAGATGAAATACATTGTGCTGGACACATTTCCTCAGGCTCTAAGATTTTTCAACAGGTCAGTTTTCAGGAAACAATTGTTTTAGAATTTTTGGTAAATTTGTTACTGTCCTAAATTGCTTTTATCTGTTCTTTGTCAAGAGCAGAGCAAGGAGAGAGGCTGAATACATTTCTCCTGGATGAGTTATACCCTGAAGTGATTACTTCTAGCAAGACGAAGTACAAAGAGGGAGGGCCAGGATCATCATCACAGATAAGAAATATTGATTTTGTGTTGTTATTAGTCTGCTTTTTGTTGCTTTAACACAAATTCTTGAAGTTGGGTAGTTATAAAGAAAAAAATATTTGTTTTAGCTCACAGTTTTCAGGGCTGAGGTTCCAGGATTCAGTGGACTTGTCTTGCTAGCCTTCAGTGGGGGACACCGAGGTTGTATCACAACATGGCGGAGAAGCCGGACAAGAAATGACTACATGCAAAAGAGAGATGGCCTGGGATGGCCTTGCTCTATAACAACTCAGTCTTATGAGAACTGGAGTCCTTTAAGAAATGCACCAATCCCTTCTGAAGGCAGTGCGCCAATTACCTAACCACCTTCCACTAGTCTCCACCTCTTAAAGGTCCCCCACCTCCTGACACCATCACACATCTTTCGTACAGACATTCGGAGAACACACTCTAACCACAACCAAAAGATAGCAAGTACCTTAACTGTTAGATTCCTAAGAAAGGGGCATGAAGAGCAGACAGCAACAGACCAAGGTCTTTGGAAACTTTGTAGAGGATTCTGTTAAAGGTGGATAAATCAGTAATAAGGTATAAAAAAGAGAAAGGAGAAGTCAGAGTCTCCCAATTCACAATTTCAGATATTCCTTGAATAACTGAACCAGTAAAAGAAGGAAAGAGATGGAGGGCGTGGAACAATGGTACACTGCTGGCCTCTGTGTAATGTGAAATAGAAAAGCATGGGTTGTTTATTTGATTCCCTTTTTCTTTTTGCCAGATTGCATGTTTGAAATTTCCTTTTTTGATCTTCCAGTGGTCCTGGGGGAAACACTTATGAGGCAGGCAAGATGTTTGCAAACTTTTTTTATATTTCATTAAAACATAAATATGACAGGGTAGGTTGTAGACCAGATCAGTCACAATGTAATTAGCCAAGCAAATCCACCTTTCCCTCTGCCATGATTATAGTGAGGTCATTAACCTTAATTTTTCTATCAGTAAATTGCAAATGCTTCATTTTCCCAACTAGCTGAGTTGGTTTTTAAAGGGCTTTAAGCGTCTCTAGAACTCTGTTGTATTATAATAAGATTTATAGCTCTGTACGTTTTCCACAGTGATAGAAAGTTACTGCTCCACATCGTCATTATTCTGAAATCTTCAGGTCTTTGCAATAATTCAAGGCTTTGACAATGAAGGATTTAGCCAAAGAATCTGGCATATTGCTCTGCTTTTTCTGGGTAGGGTTTTGAAATTAATCCAATCGAAATTTTAGGAAACAGTGCCTGTATTTTTTCCCATATCAAGGGCTATTACTAAACTTCTGTGTGTTTCTTAACCCTCTGTGGATATTTAAAAATACACTCTATGGTTTCTTCTAAGTAGGTTTCTGTGACCTCTATTAATGTCAGTCTCATTGGCTGGCTGCCAACCAAGATTTGCCAACCACAAACAGTTGAAAGGCCAGATTCACCATACGATAACAATGGTCATCATGGCACACATTTGCAGCATGTTGCTTTTTAACCTTTAAGTCTCCTTTTCACCTGAAGGAGTAGCTGAATCCTGGCAATTTCTGTAACTTGTAGTAGTGCTGCTTCCCCACGGCATCCCTAACCATGATCAGATAGCTACTTAGGAAATGCACACATTTCCACTCAGAGGATGCTTTTGTGCCTGTGATTCGGAAACACAATCTCATGGTTAGACTGATTACAAAACCGGTTGAAGAAACACTTTTAAAAACATCGTAATATTGGGGAGAAGGGAAAAAGCATTTATTAAAAATGTGCTATGAGCATAGTATAGCAGGTTGAATTGTCTCTTTAAAAAATATGTTCAAATTCTAACTCCCTGGTGTCTGTAAATGGAATCATATTTGGAATTTTTCGGAAGTGATGAAGTTAAGATGGGACCATAATGAATGAAGTTGTGAACCAAATCCAATGACTGGCATCTTTATAAGACCAAGAGAGAAGAGAGAACATAGAGTACACCTGAAAGGGGATCATGGGAGGACACTAGGTAGAGGTTGAAGAGACACTGCAGTCCCACAAATGCCGAAGACTTGCAGTAACTACTAAAACCTGGCAGAGAGGCATGGGGAGGAAACAACTCTGATTTTGGACTTGTAGTTTTCTGAACTGTGAGAGAATAGATTTCTGTTGGGGCTCACAGAGTCTGTGCTACCCTGTTTTTAGCAGGCCTAGAAAATCAACGGGCATGGACATAAGCTATTACCTCTGCTTCACACATAAGGTACCTTGCCCAAGATCATCTAAAAAGCCAGGCCTTACAACAGGCTCTCTCCCTCCACCTTGTTTTGATGCAGGGTGTCTCCCTGCACCTTGTTTTGATTCAGGGTGTCTCCCTGCACCTTGTTTTGATGCAGGGTGTCTCCCTCCACCTTGTTTTGATGCACGCTCTCTCCCTCCATCTTGTTTTGATGCAGGCTCTTTCCTTCCATCTTGTTTTGATGCAGGATGTCTTAAAAAATATCAATTTGTGCATGAATCAGTTAAATATTTGAAACATACCAAGCTGCACTAATTGTATTTTCAATCTTGTTGAGACCTGTAAGACGTCTGCATTTACTGATGACCCCTGTACTACAATTAAGCTTCCAAGACAAACAATATGTGTGTGTGTGTGTGTGTGTGTGTGTGTGTGTGTGTGTGTGTGTGTGATGTCAGTTCTTTTGGTTTTTAGTTAATACTACTTTCCCAAAGGATTTGCATTTTGTTTCTTAAAACCCATATAAAAGGGCTTCTGTAACCTATTCATGGTCAGTTCATAGCCATAAAAAAAACAATGAGAATCCTTTTGGTGTTAATGTTCCTGAATTAAAAAAAAAAGTTCAAAACACTTGACGAACTGATTTTGTAGGTGCAGAAGAAGTTGTTACTAGAAGTGAGTGTTTTCCTATAAGTAAGTGGGTCAGTACGTAAGAACGCGGTGCTTACAGATTCTGAAGGAAACACAAATAGAAGTTGGTGCTTTCAGAGAATGAAGGCTTGCACAGGAGGGCACGTGGGGCTGGAATTTTTTTTACCTTGGGCAGCAGTCAGGATACACTATGGTATAGAACGATGATCTGCAAGAAGCCCCCTCAATTGCCTTGAGAACTGTAAGAAAAGCAGGGCCTGCCTTGCACACTGGTGAGGCTTAGGAGGAACAAGAATGCTTGGTCCAAATACATCCCCAGTCCTGAAGGCTTAGAGCAGGAGCCAATCAGCAGCGGCTCCATTTTCAAGATCAACACTACCAAGGAGCTCCAAAGCATATATTATAGTGAGGCCAGCTCAGTAAGCTGTACCTTCTACTATAGGTTCCAGCCATTCTAGGAGGCAGGTGGATTACTGAAAAAGGAGTCTTCTAACAGAGTGGCACTTGCTTGAAGACTATTAGGATTCACAATATAGGTGTCCTGGGGTTGTTGGAGCCATGGATCCCTTTAGATTTATCCCCAGCCCAGCTGACTATATGCACCATGGAATCTCTACTGACACGTTGGACCATATCACCTTTCTCCCAGCTCTGCTTGTACTGTGATCTCCATGCACATTCCAGAGTTCAAACCCAAGAGCAGAAGACTTAGCCTGGCCTTAGTCCAGCAGCCCATGAACCAGGCCCTGGCATTCTGAGCTGTACACTATTGAAGCATTAGATTACGCATACTACATGGGCAGAAACGGGAGCAGTGATTCCAGAACTCTGGAAAGAGGATCTGGGGGTTACCCTAGAATCATGGGTTGAGTGATCTTGTGAATGAATGTTCTGCCTCCATTCCTTTCTCATATCTCTACCTCATCTCCTGATCTTGCCCTTTTCCAGCTGCACACAGTGATTTCCACACCGTTTGCAGCAACCTTGCCAGACAAAGGCCTCCTGGAAAACCCTTGCCTCTTAGTTCTGAAGTGTTTATCTAGTTATTCTTTGTTAACAAAAACTCAGGAGTCAGATATCGGGGTAAGAATCTGAATGATCAGAGAACCAGTGGAGAAGCCACCAGTGACCTCCTCTCTCCCCCATTCCTCAATCCAAAACGGCAGAGACTCTAAGCCCCCCCCCCCCCACTACTTCCTGGGTCTCTCTATTTGTCCTCAGTCCTTCAAATCCTCTATGGCTAATTCTGGTCAGCTAGTAGCTAGCTCCACCCTCTGATTCAAAGCAAACTTAATTGGAGGTCTTGGAACATCAGAATGCCAATGCTGGGCAGAGAGTTGGCTTGTGTAGAAGAAGACAGGCATTTCCTAATACAGTGAGTGTGCACGGTGGCTTGCGTCATTTCCTTCCTCTTCAATGTTTATGCCCTCTTTAGGATATCATTTCCACACCCGCTTGCTTTTTCCTTCTGTATTTTGATGTGGAAAGTAACATTTACATTTCAGACAGGCACAAGGAATACCAGCAAAGCAAGCACTTGTACTCACTTCAGAGAATTAATGAGCATTTGCACTTGGCTGTGCCCCTGCACACTTTTTAACAGTTTTGGTGGGACATCATTCACATACTCAATCCACCCATTTGAACTGTAGGAGCTGGGAGGCACAGTGGTGCACACCTATAATCCAATAGTTGAGTTTGAGGACAGCTGGGCCATCTAGGCAGTCCCCATCACAGACAAAGCAAAACAAGCACAAAAATGGACCACACATGGGGGGTTTGGCACATTGCATTGGGTTTTGTTGCTGTTCCTTTGTCTTGTTGCTGTTGTTGTTTATTTTGAGACATGTCTTCTGTAGCCAGTCTGGTCTTAAACTCTCTGAGCAGCCAAGAGAGACTTTAAATTCCTGATCCTCCTTTCTCTGTCTCCCAAGTCCTGGGATTACAGGCATGCATTATCACACTTGGCTTTTTAAAATTATGATAATTTCTATAAAATATAATTTTTGCCCTTATAAGCATTTAAAGCACACAATTCAGCAACATTAATTACATTTCTAACACCGTGGCCACCACACTTGTGTTGGTTAGTTTTTGCCAACTTGACATAAACTAGAGTCATCTGGACAGAGGGAACTTCAACTGAAGCATTCCCTCCAACAGACTGGTCTGTGGGCCTTTCTGGCAGGGTGGGGTGGTGTTTTCTTGGTTAATAATTGATGTGGGAGGTCCCACTACATTGTGGGCAGTGTCCCTCCTGAGCAGGTGGTCCTGCATTGTGTAAGAAAGCTATGACAAGTCAACCAGTAAACGTCATTCCTCCATGCTTTCTGCTTCAGTTGCTGCCTCCAAGTTCCCACTTGAGTTCCTGCCCTGGCTTCCCTTCATGGTGGACTCTAACCTATAAATATAATAAGCTTTCCTCCCCAAGTTTCCTTTGGTCATGCTTTATCACAGCAATGGAGAAGCCAACAGACTTTTCATCATCCAATCAGAGAGGTTCAGTCATAAATAATCAATAATTTTCCAACCCTCTCATCCCTGACCCCAAGAAAGCCTGCTTTATCAATTTCAAGTTTCTAGATATTTCTTAAAAGTGCAACTATATGGCTGGGCAGTGGTGGCACACACCTTTAATCCCATCACTCGAGAGGCAGAGGCAGGCAGATCTCTGTGAGTTCGAGGACAGCCTGGTCTACAAATCGAGTTCCAGGACAGCCAGAGCTGTTACACAGAGGAACCCTGTCTCAAAAAAGCAAAAGAAAAAAAAGTAAAATGTTTGAAAAACTAGAACTGTATATATACTGTTTGCTCTTTTGCATATGACTTATTTCACTCACCGAAATGTCTCGAAGGTTCATCCACATTGTAGCCTACATAAAGACCTCATTTCTTTGTATAGCTAAATAATATTCCATTTCGTATATACACTACGTTTAGAAATCCATTTGTCAATTGATGAACGCTTGAGTTATTTCCATCTTTTATAATTGCAACGAGTGTTACAATTGTCCCTATGGGGCTGGAGAGATGCTCAGTGATTAAGAGCACTTGACTGCTCTTCCAGAGGTCCTGAGTTCAATTCCCAGCAACCACATGGTGGCTCACAACCATCTGTGATGTGATGGGATCTGATTCCTTCTTTTGGTATATATGTAAAATACATGAGTAAACATTTGTCCCTGATTTTAACTATGTTTTTGGCATATGACTGAATGTGAAATTACTGTACGGTAATTCTATGTTCTTTGAAACTGTTGAACTGCTTCTCAGAGCAGATACACAGGCAAGGAAGGAGGCTTCCAGTCTTCCCATACCTTTACCAAAACTGATTTTTTTCTTTTCTCCTTGCTTATTATTTTAATAGTTTTTCAGCCATCGCCATGTGGTCTTGACTTACACTTACCCCGGGGTTAATGGAAAGCACTTTTTCATGCGTCTTCCTTGGAGAAATATATATTCAACTTCACACCGTTCTTTAAAGATGGAGTTGTCTTTTTGTTGTTGATTTGTGAGAGTTTGGTGTGAGTTTTTGTTTGTTTGTTTTTACTTATTTTGGATGTTGAATTTTTATCTCATGGATAACTTTCAAATAATTTCTTACATCCTGTAGCTTGTCTTCTCATCTTTTGATAGTATCTTTTTTTTGGGGGGGGGTTCGAGACAGGGTTTCTCTGTGTAGCTTTGTGCCTTTCCTGGATCTCGCTCTGTAGACCAGGCTGGCCTTGAACTCACAGAGATCCGCCTGCCTCTTGTCTCCCGAGTGCTGGGATTAAAGGTGTATGCCACCACCACCCGGCTTGATAGTATCTTTTAATGAAGAACACTTTTATTTTCTTTTGTTGTTTCTGCTTCTATTCAGGTTCTCTCTCTCTCTCTCTTTCTCTCTCTCTCTCTCCCTCTCTCTCTTTCCCTCCCCCTTCTTCCCTCCCTCCCTCTCTTGGTTTTCTGAGACAGGGCATCAAATAGCTCAAGCTTCTCTCAAACTCAGGGTGTAGGCAAAGGCTAGCCCTTAAACTCTTGACTCTCTTGTCCCTTCCTTCCAAGTGTCAGAATGACAGTCATGTGCCACCGTTTCTGGCTGAGATGTTTTCAAAAAAAGAAATAGAGAATAGCTGTTAAATCCATGTTCAGTAGTCTCCCCATCCTGCTCTCTTTCCTCCTTGGAGAGATCTCTTTTGTGAGCTTAGTGTGGCATTTCCTATCCATGCTTTCATACCTCAATATACATATACATATAATAAACTTTCCTGTGCTTTAAAAGTTACACACTATGAAATCATTTTTGTTTCCATACATCTTCCATTGAGCACACAGTGGCTATCTATCCAGAGTTACTTTAGTCATTTCCTTCATAATGTATTCAATTAAATTATAGAGGAGTGATATTCACAGTATTTAACTGACCTTGTTCTGGTCCCATCCTGAACAGACAGGGCTCACTGTAAACTGCAGTGGCTCTGAGCATCTGTGCATACATCTGTGTGTTCCTATGGATACCAATGTGCCTATCAGCACACTTTTCACACATTATTGGTCCAATCCATGATTGTAGACTTTTGGATTGCTTTTAGTTTTTCACTAAAATATTTCTGCAGCTGTCTCTTCACACACATGTGTGAGAGCTTCCCCAAGATGTAGACTTTGTAGAGTCGATGGGTGGTCTGCAACACACATGTTCCATTTTATTTTTCCTGTTGTATCAGAACTGTGGCTCAGGCCTAAAATGAAGACAAAAGACTCTTGAGTTCTCCACATTCCATAGAACCACCATGATGTCACAGTCACAGCAGTTGTGACCAGCGACCTCCCAGGAGGGCATACTGAGACCTGGTAGAAAGGAGGGGCTCTTCTGAAGAGAATGAAGTTCACAAAGAGAAGTTATGTCTTCCCTTTCCGATAGCAGCCATCACAAAAGCCCGAAGACCAGAGAAAGTCCTGATGAAAGTTATCTGGGCATCTGCCCGACTCCTTCTGTTTTCCTTCCCTGTGTGTCTAGGAAAGCCTAGTGGTCTTCCCTTGAGGAAGAGTCTGTTGAGAGTGTGGTCCTGCAGTGTCTGATGCTGTAGGGTGTGGAGAAAGAGTTAAGAGATAGAGAGAGGGCCAGCCTGCACTCTGCCATTCAGTAGAGTATAATTCATTCATTATACTACTGTCAGTCTGCCACTGTGGGGATGCCTCTCATAAGAGGGCCATTTACAGGGAGAGGCAGTACCCTTTAGAGAATTAAATCCCATGCCAAAGGACCACCTAGGTCATAGGTTCATGGAATCTTCCCTTTGCGTTGTGTCCTGTAAGAGCCCTGCATTTGAGTTCTGACATGAGGACGAGACCAACAGGTCCCCAAGGAAGGTCAGAAGCAGAAAGAAGACTGTCTCACTCAAGAAAGAACTTTGTCATTTCATTTCTTTCCTCCACCTGATGCAAGAAGAGGAAAGAGAGACAAAAGAACATGGTATCTGAGCATCTGCTGCTGGTGACCCTAGCCCCACATGACCACAGTGGACTAACCATGGTTTTCCATGAGTAAGAGAGCACGAGAGAGAAGCAAAAGAGCTTTGCATCGGAGTAGATCAAGACTGAATTTTGATCATATCCGAAAGATTTTCCCAATAAGAAACAGTGTCAAAAATCTGGAAAATCTTGAGATTAGGAAAGCTGTTTTTTTTTCTGTTGTTGTTTTTTGTTTTTGTTCTTGTTGTTTTTGTCGTTGTGTTTTTTAGCCAGAAGGGAGACTCAGCATGGTATAGTTGGGGCATTTGTAGGACAGACTGAAATGTTGTCATGATTATATGTCATCATGTCTTAACCATATTGTTCAGTGAACTAGAGAGAGGTGATAAACTAGTGGTCCCTGGAACTGCCGAGGCAGCACTCACTATTTCTCCAGGAAGGAGTGTGCCAGAGCTACCCATTTGGTGAAGAACAATATCGTCATTGTTTCTCTTCATTTTTGTTTTCTTTTCACTCAAAAAGCATCAATTCAGAGTGAAAGAGTTGAAAAACCAACCTGTCCAAAAGCAAAGTAAAGTGCCTGAAAAGTCATCACCATATAAATGGGTCTGTTTTTATCTTCACAACGAGAAATGAATTCGCTCCATAGAGTGAGTATTGCAGTAGTCAAGAAGGCTTAGCCAGCTCGTGGCTTCCTTCCTCAGAGTCCTGGGTTCTTTACTATGCATGAATATTCTCTTTCCCTCCTTGTCTGTATCTTTCATCGTGGTGGTGACCAGAAACATTCCAAGATAGGAGCCTACGGTTGTGAGAGGCCTCCAGGGGCCAGGCCAGGTGCTTTTCCAGCCTTGGTTTATCGCCATCTTGCCCTCAGTTTTCTTCCCTTGGTTTCCGCCGGGTCTTGTATCTCTGTATCTTCTTCAGATGGACAGTCACATGACTTATGATCTGGTTTCCAGCTGCAGATCCACCTGTGTGGGGATACCTCTCTACTGTAGCCCCTGGACTAGCTCTATATCCTTCCTCCCCTTCATTGCCAACCCCTAAGGCCCATAACCCTAGGATCCCAGGTCCCAGAAGAGTATACACATTTTGCATCTCTGGGAAGGAAGTCTGAACACAGCCCACATCAATCTCTCTGGGTTTTATTTTTTAATTGAAATGGATAGACTTGCAGGCTAATTGTTATCTGTCACCCTCAGGTGCCAGAATGTATAAAAAGAATGGCCCTTGAGGGTAAATGAGCATTACAGTTGGATTTAAGAAATAAGCCTTTCTCAAAACTTGCACAAGTTGCAGTTTGAAGAAAATTAGAGCCAAACCTTGTGTTGTAAACTGCTGCTTACTGGAGAAAAGAAAAAGAAATCCTTTAAGGTATAGGAACAGTATGTGAGACAAGCTGGCAGAGGCTGGGAATCCTTCTGATGTGCAAAGGATTCCTTGACAAAGACAGATCACCTGGGGACCCTGTGTGTGAGGCCTTTTGTTTATCTGCTCTTGTCTGGCATTTGCTTCATGTCTTTCACTTGGTGGTGAGGTTTTGTTCTTTGAAAATTGAAACAATTTTTAACGTCAGAAAGAGGTTTACAGGATTTTCATGAACTCGCTTCCTGCCCACATACTTCTCATTCCCTTCGACCCTGCCTCTCTCTTCCCCTTCCAGCTGGGGTGTGTCAGTCCTGGGTGCCAGATGCAAAATGATTCAGCCAGTGCAGTTCCCCGAGTTGAACTTGTTATTGATTAGCACTTCCTAAATCAAGCGGAATTGCTGATCGCTGTTGCAAGACGCCCCCCACATGCTCAGGATCCAAGTTCAGCTACAGTGTCTGTGCCTGGGCAGGCACTAGGGGGATTTTTGATGTGTTCCCCCGTCTTAATCACTGCTGTTTCCAGCAAAGGAAGAGGAATGGCATCTTTCATCGCCAATTCATGTTTTCTAAGCTCCAACTGTGTGTGTGGCAGTGTGCAGCCACAGAGGGGATTTTGACAATTAGCAGGAGCCGCCGTCTTTACTCTCCTTAGCTGTGATAATTAATGCCTCAGGACATTTTTATGAGTCGGTATGTGCTGGGCACATGACACATAGTACTGAGAGCGTCAATTACATGTGACCCGTTTGAAAGGATAGAAAATTTAACAGAGGCCATTTTAAGCACGTGCTTTGTAGATACACTAATAGCTGATCTGCAATAAAATTGAGAGTCTTTGGCAAACTGGTCACCACGCAACATCTGTCCATGAGCATAAGGACCAGACTCACTCTTAGGTCACCTCCATCCAATTTCCGCCCTAGGTGATGTTTCAGGACACAAATTAGCAATGTATGTGACATTTCATTTATGAGCCCTGCCCCAACCCCTAACCAACCCGGGAAAGATGCCTATGAGTTTAAGTAAATTTCCAAGTGTTTATCTTCAGATAATTTTAAACCAAAAGTTGCAAGAGTAAAATAAATACCTGCGTATCTTTATATGTTTTAGCCTATTGTCAACATGTTGCCACATTTCATTATTCTCTCTGCCCCGTAATCCTAACACACGTAGAATTGTCTTTATTTATTTACTTTTTTTAATAGCTATTCAACCATGTTAACAGCTGTACAATGGTGTGATGTGTTCTGGCCTGTGTGTTCACCCACCCACCTACTCTCTCTTGTTCTCCTTTCTTCTTTCCCTCTCCCCAATTCCTTTAACTATCCTTAAAAGAAAGTCTGTCCTCTATATTCAAGGCATGTTTTGTTTCCACATATGAAAGAAAACACATGCCACTTTTCTCTCTGTGTCTGGATGAAGTTTTGCTTAACATGATGACCTCAAGGTCCATTCATCTGCAAATGACTTGATGTCATTCTTCACTATGGCAGAATTAAAAACTCAGTCTTCCTTAATTTCTTATTTGAAAGTAAGTCACATATACATCCTTTTTTTATACACTTTAATATGTATTACCTAAGAAGAAAGTTCTTTCACATAACCGTAGAATTAACAAATTAAAAACATTTTATGTTAAAAATACACTACTGTGTCGACTTAGCCTTTTCAGGTTTTATTAGTAGCTCCAGTAGGAACTAAATTGTATTCCCCCAAGTTTATATATGTAAGTTCTACCCCCTGATGTGGCCGTATTTGAAGTAATTAGGTTTAGATGAGATTATGAAGGTGCATTGTGGGTCTCAGGGGATTAGTGGCTTTCTCAGAAAAGGCCCTGAGCTTTCTTTTCCACCATGTGAGAACACAGCCAGATGGCCGCCTACAAGTCAGGAAGAGAGCCTCTAGCAGACTTGGCCATGTTGGCATCCTGATCTTGGGTTTCTTGATTCCAGAATTTTTAAACCACTCAGTCCATGGTGTTTTGTTTTGGCAACCAGTGCCGACCAGGCTCAAGAAATGTTCTTTCTGGTTTTTTGTTTGTTTGTTTTTCTGTGTTTTTTTTTTTTTCCAGCCCAAGATCTAATTGTGAATCATGCATTTATATTCTTTTCAATATGGAGTTGTTCTTTAGCCTTTTAACATTCTCTTTTATGACATACTATCTATCCCTCAACTTTGGTTTATGTAATGCTTCTACATGATTTGATTGGGGTTGTGTATTTTGAGAAGGAATTCTATGTAAGTAGAAATGCATCATGTCAGGTGGTATTTCAAGTTCCTTCCTTATTTTCAGCAATGATAGCTAAGGTAAGTTTGTAAGAGTCATGAACTCAGTGCTTGAACATGCACTTCTGCGGTAGGTTAGTGGGCAGTACTGGAAGCCTGAATCTCAGCTCTGTGGATCAAAGGACAAGCAATTAGCAACATGCGATATTGGGTCCTGATATGGTGATCCTCTCCATTCTCCAAACATTGCAAATCCCAAAGCTTCACACATCAGAGCAGTCTGAGGGACACCAGTGATTTAAAAGCATTTTCATTTTTTCTTCATATTTCCTTCCATTCACACACATTATTATTATTATTATTATTATTATATTGCTATTATTATTATCATTATTTTATTATTATCAACAACACCTCGGGCTGTGGATTACAGTCTGGATGTGTTCCCCAAAGGTTTATGCTTTGGAAGTCAGGTTCCCAGTGTAGTACAGAAAGCAGCTGGTTCTTTATGAGGTGGAACCTAGTGGGAGATGATGACTTGATTCCCTTCAAGAGGGGTAAATGCTGGTCTCTTGGAGTGAACTAGATCTCACAGGGGTCAAGTCATTTCTGGAGAGAAGGTCACTGTAAGAGTCACCAGGCCATGTCTTGGTCTTCAGTTTCCTGTTCTATCATGAGGATACCCTGACCCACTCTTGCTGTGTGACATAATTCCACATGTGTAGACAGAAGGCTGTTGCCAGAAGACTAACAGCTGGGGCTGCCTGATCTTGGACTTTCATCCTCCCAAACTGCAAACTAAATTAACCTTTTTTTTTCCTTGATGAAATACCCAGTCTCTGGTGTTTTGCTGTAGTAACAGAAAATAAGTTAAGGTAGGTGTACATTACCATCTTTATCTGTAAACCAACAGTGTTGGACTTAATAATTCATAAAATTCTCTCCAGTGTCTGTTCTCATTAACACAGGCATGAAACACAGAATCTACAAAATATAGAAGGTTTTAGAAATAGAGACTTAAGCCTTCAGGAAAGAAATAGTGAAGGGCTGGGCAATGGTACATACCTTTAAACCCAGCATTCCAGAGGCAGAGACAAATTGACCTCTGTGAGTTCAAGGCCAGCCTGGTCTATAGAGTAAGTTCCAGGACAGCTAGGGCTACATAGAGAAATCTTGTCTCCAAAAAAAAAAAAAAAAAAGAAGAAGAAGAAGAAGAAAAGAAAACCGTGAAGGGCATTCTTTCTATGATCAGCAGCCAAGAAGGGAAGCTTCCAAGTCAATCCTATGTGTCCCTCTGATTGGTTAGCTACCAGAATATCATAAGAGATAAATTTTATGCTTAATAGCACACAGAAGTTGTCATTTGTTACAATTTTAAAAGTCCTTACTTCTGGAAACAGAGATAATTTTTAAAAATGTTAATTTTTTTCTATCCTACTGGAGGCCACTTGGAAACTGCTCCCTTCCCTCCAGATCTTTTATCAGGATTACATTTGCTGTTTGACTTTTTTGATTTGCTTATTCAGTATGCTGGGATTTTTTTGTTTTTTGTTTTCTCTCCTTCAACATAAAACTATCTGTTTCAATAAGAGCCTGAACTTCTACCCAAGTATAGCTGAAAATTTCTCTGTGTCCCTTCCGGTCCACAGCCACTCAGACCCAAGTAAACACACAGAGGCTTATATTAATTAAAACTGCTCAGCCATTAGCTCAGGCTTACTACTGACTAGCTCTTACATTTAAACTCAGCCCATTTCTGTTAATCTATATGTCACCATGTGTTCTGTGGCTTTACCTGTGTGCCATTACATGCTGTTCCCTGGATGGCAGGCTGGTGTCTCCTGACTCAGCCTTCCTCTTCCCAGAATTCTCCTTGTCTGTTTATGCCCTATACTTCCTGCCTGGCTATTGGTCAATCAACATTTTATTAAACCAGTGTACAAAAGCATTATCCCACAGCACCCAAGGCTCTGTGTTTTCTCATTATTGCAGGTGGACAGCTGCTTGATGGGGTGTTGCTTATTGACCACATTGACAGCCTGTCTATGTAAGGAGGGATCTTGTTTAAGTTAACTATTTTTAACTGAGGGGCAGGGGGAAAATGAGGAAAGAGAACTATCTGACCGAGAAGAGGCTCTGAAAGCATTTCTCAGTGTGTCACTGATAGTGGAGCTTATGGGCCAATGCTAGGTCTGTCTACAAACTCACCACTTCTTTGGACTTTAGAAAGGAGTTTTCTGGGGGGGGATAGAAAGTGCTCAGTGGAAGAATTGATTCTGCAAGCTTTAGGGCACGAGTTCAAATCCCTCCCCCCACTCACATAAAAAGCTGGTGGTAGCTGGGAATGGCCTGTATCTCTAACAACAAGCGGTTGAGACTGCAGATCTGGAGAGCTCACTAGCCAGCCAGCCTAATTCAAACAGGAAGCTTCCAGTTCAGTAACAGACCTTGTCTCCAGGCAATAAGGCCAAAGAGACAGAGGAAAATACCCAATGTCCTGTGCTGGTCCCTGCAAGCATTAGGACACGAGCATGGGTCCCCATACTCTCATGCATGCAGTGTGCATGCACACACACACACACACACACACACACACACACACACACACTTCTTATTCATTTTGTAAACTGGAGTCTGAGGTATTGTTTAATCCCTGGCTTTTTAAACTGTGGACCACAACCATAGCTGAATGTGGGGTCATAAACAATTTGACCACAGTAAAAGGTTTCTGGGTACACAAAGACCAAAAAGTATTTTTAAAAATAATCAGATTCAGAAAGAATCCAAGGAGCTCCTGAGAGCACTTCTCACATTGTTTTGTGTGGCGTCACTGTACCTGGGATCTGAACACACAGGGCTTTGCGATGTCTGTAGTGTCACACCGTCAGCACCCGTGGAAGCTGCCCGAAGGGCCTCAGATTCCAAGCTACTGCACGCTATGAACTGTGTGTTTTCACTGTGCACCAAAAGTTTTCTGTTATTAGAGAAACATAATGGTTTAATTACTGATAACAATGGCTTTTCACCACTGCTGAGCATGTAAGTATCAAATTGTAAATCTTTGGACTGGAGGGATTAGAATATTTGGCTTTAATATTTGCTGTTTATGTTGTTCACTTGGGTTTTGTTTTTAAAAATTGTTACATGATTTTTGGCTTGGGATTAGGACAGAATTTCTAGCAATTTCTAAGAGTCCTAAACATACTTCTGCCATCTTGAAGCATATATTTACACAAAGCAGTGTTCTTAGCCTTGACAAGTACGAAATCAAAGTAGCAATCAACTTTGACAAATGTTATCAAATATTCAGCCAAATTAATTCTCTATGTAAAAATAAAGAAACACTTTCATCTTATTAGTACGAAAAATTGATTTTGTCTTAAAAATTGTGAAATATGCATACAAAAACCTTCATTTGTTATCAATACATATTTGGTTTGTATATCTATACACTTATATCCCAGGGTAAAAGACAAATTCCTCAGGCAAAGGGCAGTCACAAGTGGAAAAAGTTTCAAGAGTAGTTAGGGCCTCTTCTAATACCAAGGATCTAGTAAGAACAACAGCATGATTATGGGCATTGTACTTCAGTACACCAACTTGGAGTCTCAAACAGCCACATGGTGCTTTATGATCCTCATTTAGAGATTAGAAATCAGACTTGGAAAAGCTAAACAGTTTGCCTGCACATCCAGCCAGCTGGTGGTAGAGCCTGGTCCTGAATCCATATTAAACTCCCCGCATGGCCCTGTGTCACATCACAGAGCAGGAGGGGCTGCCACAGAGCAGATGATTCCTTCCTCTGACTCTTACTCCCTATGAGAGATGTGCAAGATGGTTGGGGAGGGTAGTATCAGAACCCTTCCCATCCTCCTCCTCCTCGGTCCGAGCACTTACCTATTGCTCTTACCCACAGAATCGTCGGTGCCACTAAGACAAGCATCCTAATAGCATAATGCCAGCAACACAGTCTTTCAGTAAGTGATTGCTGGGAAGAAAGAAAACGGGGAGGGTGGAGAAGTAAACAAGAGAATGAAGGGGAAGAAGAAAGAGTGGAAGGAGGAAGGAGAGGGAGACAATTGTGGAGAAAGTAGAATTCTGACTTTATCACATTGTCAGGGCTTATCTTCTTATATAAAATTACAGAGGAATATAATTCAGTAATTTCTCAGAGAGAGAGAAAGAGAGAGAGGAAACAAAGGAGAGGGGGAGGGAGAGAGGAGAAGGAGCTGGAAGAAGAGAGAGAGGAGAGGGAGGGAGAGAGAGAACTGCATTTGATTTTATCTACAGAGAAAATTGCAAACAACCTAATTACTCAAAAATTAGTGGATGAATAAGTAAATTAGGAACCTCCAGTCAATGCAAAAATATGCATATATTAAAAAATAATTGCTGCACAGACTAGAGGAAAAATGGTTTGGATGCAGAAGATTAGTGGTTTAGAAAAGAAATAGAATATAAAAGTCTAAGATGCACATATAGATACAGACAAACAGTGCATACAGGCAAGAGAATGCACAGCTCTATACTATGCAGCATCAATTCCTTGGAGACCATTGTAATATTTGGTACACGACTACCATACAAAAGTAAATCAATAAAACAGCCCTGATTTAGTATTTGTGCTGAGGCTAAGGTATAGTAACAGGAAGAAGATTCACCCTGCCACTTTAGACAACTAATAAAACAGAAAAATACACTAAACAGTGGCTTCTAGAGGCTTCCAGAGAGCAGTAAAACAAAGGCGCTAGCCCTCTGCATGCCCTGGAGTACTGCCTAGAAGAGTTTCCAGGTCATCCTACAACGAGTGCCTAAAAGTCCCTCTGAGTCCAGATGACAAAGTTGACAGGGACAGCCAAAGCAAGTTGTCAGCTCAGCACTCTGAGGAGGAGGAGAGAGATATTCAGAGGACAGGTCTCTCGAGGTCTGCCAGGATCCCTCGGAATTTTGTGCACCCTGCTCAGCTGTAGAAGCAAGGGCAGAAATCATCACAGCAGGCAGCACATGGTTTCACTGGTTAGAGCAGAACCCATGATGGAGGGGGTATTGGTTAGAGTACCTTGGAAGGGTGTTATTTCTAGTTGGGGTAAGTTCACTCTAACCCAAAGACTATTCTGATTTGTCTAACAAATACTAAAAGCAGGGCTCATGAAGACCAATCTGTCCTATATAACTCCATTGTCTCTCAGAAAACTGTGCTCAAAGATGTCAAATGGAAGATGAATCCTCTTACCTATGAGTGACCAGGTTCACACCTGTAGTTGGAGAGGAGGAATAACTCCCGATATCCCATAGCACAGTCAGATTACTATAGTTGACAAGAGATAAGTGTACATTTCAATGGGGCTGAAGAAGATTTTTGAGTATTCTCAACACAATGGAATGATAAACGCTGTGTGATAAGTCAATTATCTTGATTCGGTTACTATACAATGTACACTGGTTTTGAAGTACTGCATGGTTCTCTCTAACCATGTATTATTTTTGTGTCATTTAGAAAGAAAAGAATATACAAAAACAAACAAACAAACAACAACAAAAAAGATGTGAACCAAAATGAAATTAGCTCCTTAAAAGGCAAAATTTATATCATGTCTGGTACGTAACCAAAAACGATCCAAAGAACACAAAAATGGGACATATAATAAAGATAAAAACTTGTGACAGGCCGCTCCTGCCAGGGATGTGGGTAGGAAAACTGCAGATCTTCACCTCTCTCCATTCCAGCAAGTCAAATCCTCCAGTCTCTTCCCCACCTCCACAGCAGAACACCTGCAGTACCACCCCCTCATCTCTAGTGGATCCCACAGATCTTCCCCTCCTAACCTTCTTCCTCCAACTCTTTGCTTTATCCCATCCCCCAACCCCAGCAGAGACTCCCTGGGAACCCATAGGCCACTTCAGTCAGGGAAGCAGGTAGGCTAACTGGAGACCTTCACCTCTCCTTCTGCTGCTTCAAATCACATCTGCCAGTTTCATCCCCAGCCTACAACAGAACATCTGCTGCAGCCTCCCTTGCCTCTCTCCCCCCACTCCAGCAGATCCCCACAGATCTTCCACTCCTAACCTCCCTCCTTCCATGCATTGCTTTATCCTAAACCCCAACTCCAGCAGGCACTCCCTGGGAACCCACAGGTCACTCCTGCCAGGGAAGCAGGCTAAATGAGGATCTTCACCTCTCTATCCATTCCTCCAAGTCCAGTGCCCAGTCTCTTCCCCATCTCTGCATCAGAACATCTGCCACACCCCCACTTTATCTCTAGTGGATCCCACAGATCTTCCCCTCTAAAGAGCCCCCCAATTCCCACCTCATCCACTCTTTGCTTTATCTCATCCCACAACCCCAGCAGGCATTCTCTGGGAACACACACACCAATCCAGGCAAGGAAGCAGGTAGGCTAATGGCAGATGGCAGACATTCACCTCTCCCTCCATTCCTCCAAGGCCAATCCCCAAGTCTCATTTCCAGCTCTGTAGAAAACCTTCTACTCACTCCATGCCTCCCTATTCCTGGGGACTAAGTAAACAGATTATGCTGGAAACCTTGTATTCATCCCTCTTGTGAAGCCCCTCCATTGCCCACAACCCATTCCCGTTCTTAAGTCTCAGGTCCTAATAACAGAAACATATTTTGCCTGGAACCTCCAGTGGCCACACCAGAAACCAAGAAATAAAAAACCCACTCAACAAAAGCAAGACCAGATATCAGCACCTAGAATTACAATCTCTTTTATCCCAGATGCCCAAAGCCAGCTTAAAAACACAATCAAAACAGCCAGGACCATATATTTCCACCAGAGCCCAGCAACTCTACCACAGCAGGCCCTGAATATTCCAACACATTTGAAGTACAAGTTAAAGACCTTAAAACAGCCTTTGCAAATGTGATAGAGGTCCTCAAAGAGGAAATTAATAAATCCCTAAAGAAATGTATGAAAACACAAACAAACAGTGGAAAGAAATGAATAAAACCATTCAAAGACCTGAAAGTGGAAATAAAAAAAAAACTGAGGGAAATCTGGAAGTGAAAAATTTAGGAAATCAAACAAAAAAGCAAACTTCACCAACAGAATACAAGAGATAGAAAAGAGAATCTTAGGCACTGAAAACATGGTAGAAGAAATGGATACTTTAGTCAAAGAAAATCTTAATTCTAAAAAAATCCTGGTACAAAATATCAAGAAAATCTGGGAAACTATGAAAAGAAAAACAAATCTAAGAATAATAGGAATAGAGGAAAGAGAAGAAACACAAGTCAAAGATCCAGAAAAATATTTTCAACAAAATCATAGAAGAAAATTTCCTTAACCTAAAGAAGGAGATGCTTATCAAAGTACAAGAAGTGTACAGAACATCAAATATAATGGACAAGAAAAGAAAGGCCCCTTGGCCATAATAATCAAAACACTAAACATGAAGAATAAAGAAAGGATATTAAAAGTTGCAAGGGAAAATGATCAAATAACATAAAGGCAGATCTATTAGAATAACACTCCGTTTCTCAATGGATAGTCTAAAAGGCAGGAAGGCCTGGGTAAATGTGTTGTAGACTTTAAGAGATCATAGATGCCAGCCCAGACTACTATACCCAGAAAAACTTTCAATCACCATAGATTGAGAAAAAAAAAGACATTCCATTATAAAATCAAATTTAAACAATATCCATCTACAAACCCAGGTGGTAGAAAGAAAATACCAACCTAAACAGGTTCACTACATACAAGAAAACACAGGGAATGAATAATCTAAGGCCAGCAAAGTCAAAAGAAAGGGAAGCACACATACACATATACCACTACCATAAGTAACAACAATAGCAACAACAAAAACATAACAGAATAATAGGAGTCAGCAATCACTGGTCATTGATTTCTCTCAATATCAACAGCCTCAATTCCCAATAAAATGACACAGACTAACACAATGGATGCAAAAATAGGATCCATCCTTCTGCTACTGTTAGACCCGAAAATCTTGGGTCTCAAGTGGGCACCCCAAGAACCCAGACTCCGGTCCAGTTGATGCAATAGCAAGAGGTGTTTATTGATGCGGCTGTACAGTTGGGCAAACTCTGCTCCAAAGAGCGAGAGTTGCATCGCACTACAGTCACATAGGTACTGTTAAAGGAAAAACCCACAAAAGCCATAAGATTACAATTCCCATACAATTTCGTTTCGATTGATTTATGTCTAGAGGCTAATTTCATAAGATCATGGTCTGGTAACAGAGTGATCACAGAGGGGGTACAGTTACGTCAGTGTGCACATTTTTCCCAAAACCTCAAGGGGGGGGGTATTAGGGCGGGAGTGGAGTTTACACAAAGGTCACAGTGGTCCTTCCTGGAAAACTTGCAACTATCCCAGTTGAGCACATCTCTTAACAGAAATCTTTTTACATTGTTACATTGTTGCAGGGGTGGTTGAATAATGACTGAGTCAGGTTGCCCTTGGAACTAGTTTTTTTAGTTTCTTATTTCCTGGGGCTTGGGGGTGTAAGCCTGAAGGGTTAGGGTCTTTCACTACATCCAAGAAACACATCCCCACATCAAGGATAGACATCACCTTAAGGTAAAGGGTTGGAAAAAGATATTAAAGCAAGTGAACCTAAGAAACAAGCTGGTGTAGCCATGTTAATATATGACAAAATAGACTTCAAACTAAATCTAATCAGAAGAGATAGGAAAGGATACTACATACTCACCAAAGGAAAAATCTACCAAAGGAACATTGAAATTCTTAACATCTATGCCCTAAACACAAGGGCATCCAAGTTTGAAAAATAAATACACTATAGCTTAAATCATATATTGACCCTCACATAGTGACCCACTCTTGCCAATAGACAGGACCTCCAGACAAAAGTTAAACAGAAAAACAATGGTGCTCACTGAAGTCATAAACCAAATGGGACCTAACAGATAGTTACAGAATGTTTCATTCAAACATAAAAGAATATACTTCCTTCTGGGCATTTCATGGAATTTTCTCCAAAATTAGCCAGAAACAAAGCAGATCTCAACAGATACAAGAAAATTGAATTAACTCTCTCTCTGCATGCTATCAGATCACCATGGATTAAAGCTGAATAATAACAATAGAAATAAGAGAGAACTTACAAACTCATAGAAACTGAACAACTCAATACTGAATGAAAAATGGGTCAAGACAGAAATTAAGAAAGAAATCAAAGACTTTCATTCATTGAAGAAAATGAATACACCACATACCTAAACTTATGGCCTACGGGACACAACAAAGGTTGTTCTGAGAGGCAAATTCATAGCACTAATGCCTACATAAAGAAATTGGAGAGATGTCATACTAGCAAGTTAACAGCACACCCGAAAGCTCCAGAACAAAATGAAATCACACCCAAAAGGAGTAGAAGGCAAGAAATAATCGAACTCAGGGCTGAAATCAGTAAAACAGAAACAAAAAAATAATACAAAGTATCAATGAAGCAAAGAGTTGGTTTTTTGAGAAAATCAGTAAGATTGATAAATCATTATCCAAATTAACTAGAAGACAGAGAGAGAAGCTCCAAATTAACAAAATCAGAAATGAAAAGGGGACATAACAACAGACACTGAAGACATCAAGAGAATCACAAGAACATTCTTTAAAAACCTGTACTCCACCAAAATGGAAAATTTAAAAGAAATGGACAATTTTCTAAATACATACCACTTACCAAATTTAAATGCAAATCAGACAAGCAATTCAAACAGACCTATAACCTCTAATGAAATAGAAGCAGTCATTAAAAATTTCCCCACCAAGACACCTCTCATAGCCTTGAGGTGGGGGAGGGACTTGGACCTGTCTCAGCTGAGTGTGCCAGGCTCTGCTGACTCCCTATGGGAGACCTTGCCTTGGAGGAGGTGGGAATGGGTGGGGTTGGGGGGGGAGGTTCGGGGGCAGGAGGAGGGAGGTGAGGGGAATCTGTGGTTGGTATGTAAAATGAATAGAAAACCTCTTAATAATAGTAGTTACAAAAAAGAAAAAGAAAAAATTTCTTAAAAAAGATCACACACACACACACACGTTTCCCTACCAAAAAAAAAAAAGGCTAGATGATTTAACACATAATTCTACCAGATTTCTAGAGAAGAGTAATTGCCAATACTCTCAAAATTATTCCATAAAATAGAAACAGAGGGAACATCACCCAACTCATTTTATAAAGTCATAGTTACACTATTACCCAAACCACATAATGACCTAACAAAGAAAGAGAATTATAGACCAGTTTCTCTTATGAACATAGATGCAAAAATATTCAATAAAATACTTGCAAACTGAATTTAAGAACACATCAAAAATATCATCCTTCACGATGAAGTAGGCTTCATCCCAAGGACTCAGGGATAAATCAATAAATATAATCTACCATATAAACAAACTGAAAGACAAAAACCACATGATCATCTCATTAGATACAGAAAAAGCCTTTGACAAAATCCAACACCTCTTCATGATAAAAGTTCTGGAGAGATTAGGGATACGAGGGACATACCTAAACATAACAAAGGCAGTTTATAGCAAGCCCATAGTCAGTATCAGTTTAAGCGGAGAGAAACTCAAGGTAATTCCACTAAAATTAGGAACAAGAAAAGGTCGTCCACTCTCTTCATATCTATTCAATGTAGTACTTAAGGTGTAAGCCAGAGCAATAAACAACTGAAGGGGATCAAAGTGACACAAATTGAAAAGAAAGAAGTCAACGTATCATTATTTGCAGATATGATAATATACATAAGTGACCCTGAAATTCCACCAAGAACCTCCTATAGCTGATAAACACTTTCAGCCAAGCAGTTGGATACAAAATTAACTCGCAGAAATCAGCTCCCCTTCTATACACAAATGACAAAAAGTCTGAGAAAGAAATCAGGGAAACGACATATTTAACAATAGCCTCAAATAATATAAAATATCTTGGAGCATCTCTTACTTAGCAAGTGAAAGAGCTGTATGATAAAAGCTTCAGGTCATTGAAGAAGATATCAGAAGATGGACAGATCTCCTATGCTTGTGGATTGGTAGGAGTAACAAAGTAAAAATGGCCATCCTGCCAGTTCAGTGAAATCCTCACACAATTCCAACACAATTCTTCAGTAATCTTGGAAGAATAATTTTCAGTTTCATATAGAAACACACACACACATACACACACACAAAAAAAAAAAACAACAAAAAAAAAAATGAAAACAGGGTAGCTAAAACAATCCTGAACCATAAAAGATCTGCTGGAGGTATCAGCATTCTCAATTTTAAGTTGTAGTACAAAGCTATAATCACAAAAACAGCATAGTGTTGGCACAAAACCGGACACATTGAATAATGAGATCAAAGACCCAGACACAGATCTACACAACTGTGGATACCTGATTTTTGAAACAGAAGCCAGAAATACACAATGGAAAAAGGACAGCATCTTCAACAAATGGTGCTAGTTAAACTGGGTGGGGATGTGTAGAAGAATCCAAATAGATCAATACTTATCATCCTACACAAAATTCAACTTCAAATGGATCAATGAACTCAACATAAAACCAGACACACTGAACCTGATAAAAGAAAAAGTATGGAACAGCCTTGAACTCATTTGCACAGGAAAAGACTTTCTGAACAGAACACCATTAGCACAGGCACTAAGACCAACAATTAAAAAACAAGACCTTCTGTAAGACAAAGGGTACTATCATTTAGACAAAGTGGCAGCCTAAAGAATGGGGAAAGATTTTCATCAACTCCACATCTGATAGAGGGCTAATATCCAAAATATATAAAGAACTCAAGAAGCTACATATCAAGAAAAAAATAGCCCAATTAAAAATGGGGTGCAGATCTAAACAGAATTCTCAATAAAGAAATCTCAAATGGCTGAAAAACACTTAAATGTTCAACATCCTTAGCCATCAGGGAAATGCAAATCAAAACTCTTTTGAGATTTCATCATATAACAGTCAGAATGGCTCAGATCAACAAAACAAGTGGCAGCTTATGCTGGCAAGGATGTTGAGTAAGAGCAACACTCATCCATTGCTGGTGGGAGTATAAACTTGTACAGCCACTATGAAAATCAGTATAGTGGTTCCTCAGGAAGATGGGAATTGATATGCCTCAAATCCAGCTATACCACTCTTGGTCCTATTCTCAAAGGATGCTTCATCCTGCCACAGAGATACTTGTTCATCACTTCTCTATTCATAATAGCCAGAAATTGAAAACAACCTACATATCCCTCAACAGAACGATGGATAAAAAACAAATGTGGCACATTTACCCGATGAAGTATTACTCAGTCGTTAAAAAAAATGACATCATGAAAATTTCAGGCAATTGGATGGAACTGGAAAAGTTCATCCTGAGTGAAGTATCCCAGACCCAGAAGACAAATATGTTATGTATTCACTTATAGGTGAATATTAGCTGTTAAGTCAAGCATAACCAAGATACAATCCATAGAACCATTGAGGGTTGGTGTAGGGTAAGGGACAATAGGGAACAGATAGATCTTATGCAGAAAGCTAAGTAGAACAGATATTTATGGATGGATGGGGAGGGTCTGGAATGGGAGGATCAGTTGGGAAGGGGTGAGGAGGGAGGTAGTGGGAGGGAATATGGGGAAAGAGAGCTAAAATTGAGGGGCATTTGAGGGGTAGTATGGAAACCTAATACAGTGGAAATTTCCCAAAATATATACATATATGAAGGCAATGTAAATCAAACTGCCAAATAATGAGGAAGACAGAATCTCAACTGGCAATTCTCTTTTGTCACCAACTGAAGCTTCCAATACCATGTTTGCACTACATCTAATTGAATTATTGTCCAAACTGGTCCCACGGGAATCTCCAAAGAGCCCAGGCTCTTGCTAAGACAACATGGTGGTGGATATCCCTAATTCCAGCACTCAAGAGGCAGAGGCAGGTAGATCTTTTTGTGCCCAAGTCTAACTTGGTATACAGAGTGAGTCCCAGGCTAGCCAGTACTCCATAGAATCTATTTCAAACAAACAAAAGACAAAAAGCAATCAATAACATAGCTTGTGGCTGCACACTCCAGTGCACAGTGCTGGCCTGGCAAGCATGACTCTCTAGGTTCAGTTCTCAGTATCAAACATGAGTGGATAGATATAATTACATTTTTGTAAAGTACAGAAAGGAAAAAAGTAATAACAAAACTGCAGAGATGACATTTCATATTCCAATTAGCAGACAGAGATTTAAAAATTATAACTATATTCCATGAGTTGGAAAAGACAGAGAAACATATTGCCATGGTAAGCAGAGGATGCCCTAGCTTCATTTCTGTTGCTGTGATAAAATACCCCAATAAACAGCTCACAATTATGCTAGCTCACAATCCCAGGTCAGAATGCATCATTGCAGGGAAGTCATATTGCCTCCTTCACGGAAACTCTTTTTCCAGGCAATTTTAGGATGTGCCAAGTTGTTAAAACTATCATAGAGGACAACATTAAAAATGATGCAGTTGGAACTTCTAGAGACGAAAGCTACAATGTTGTTTAGGTCAAATGCAGTAAATTTACTTCTGTACAGCCAATAAAACATTGGGAGAGCGATGGTTAGTGAATGTGGGGACACGGTAATAGAAACTATCCAAAATGCAATGCAGGGAGACAGAGGACTAAAATAAATGAATGGCTCAGCAATGAGAGACCTTAAAGGAATCTAATATGCATATAATTGGAGCCCCAGGAGAAGATATAAAAAGTATTTGAAGAAATAATAGATGAAAAAACTACACTGTGTAAATTATAATCCTGCAGGTCCAGGAAGTTCACCTGACCAAATCCAAGCAATTTGAAGAAAGCTACACCAAGGCACACGATAATCAAATTGCTGTAGCATAATGATGAGAGAATCTTAAGAGTAGCCAGGAGGAAAAAGACATAGAATATACAAAGGAACAAAGGCCATCAGGGAATGCAAATTTAAACTGCTTTGAGGCTCATCTTACCCTAGTCAGAATGGCTAAAATAAAATAAAGCTTAAAAAACTAAATGACCGTTAATGCTGGGATAGATGTGGGAAAAGGAAAACACTTATTCTCTGTTGGTGGGAATACTGCAGTCTCTATGGAAGTCAGGGTGAAGGCTCATCAAAAGGCTAGAAGTAGGTCTACCACATGATTTGGTTATCCCACGCCTGGATGTACTCCCAAAGACTCTATATCCTACAACAAAGACAGGTTCTCATCCATGTTTGTTGCTGCTCTATTTATAATAGCCAGGAAATGGAAACAGCTTAGATACCCACCAACTGACACACGGATAATGAAAATATGGTATATATACACAGTAGAACAATATTCATCTGTGAAGGAAAATGAAATTTGAAGGTAAATGGAGTTGGAAGTAATCATTCTGAGTGAGGTGACCCAGACCAAGAAAGACAAACATGATATGTTCTCTCTCATATGTGGAGGCTAGCTTTGAGTCTTCAGATAAGTGTGTTTAAATTGGAGTACCCATAGAAGGCAGAAGACTAGGAACAGACAGTGGGGGAGGACCTCAAGGGAGGGGGAAGAACACAGGTGGTATGAAGCAGGAAAGGGGTGCGATAGAAGGGTTAAATGGTGTGGGAAGGCAGGATAGAGGAGTGAGTATGAGGAGGGACAGCTAACACTAAAGACCTTCAAAAATGCCATGTGGAAGTCTACTACTGTAGACGCTTCCTACAATGTACACACATACATTAACTGTACATACACATACACAAAGTTCAATAGAGTAAAATAGAGTTAAGTTAACTCTGTAACAATGCTTCTCCCAGAGATCATACAGTATCCAATAAAAAAGCCTAGTGCTATAATGGGTTATCTCTTTTTGATTTGTTGGCCACTGTGGTGCCATAGACACCCCAAACATTATAGGCTATTGCAATCACCCTTGGTTACCCTCCAGAACTTGATGGTAAAACCTTATTGCTGAAGCATTTCTTTTTGGGGAGAAGGAGGAGAGTCTATACTCCTTAAAGGAGGCTCCATGATGCAAAGTGTCACATTTTTTGAGGGCCAAGACCATTTCTTTTTAATATTTGAATCATAGGACACAGAGAAATCCAGCTGATGCCAACCTGAAGGTTTCATCCCTATTAATTAGCTTTCACAGTGCTGGAAGGTTTTATGCATGCCACCAGGGGATGAAATATGCTCTGTAAGAAATGTCAAAGAAACCCTTCAGGCAGAGGGAAACTGTACAAAATGGAAAGCTACATGTACAAAACGGAGTGGTAAGCACTGGGTTTGTTAAATACACAGGCACAAAGATTTCTTTCTGTTTTTTTCCTGAGCATTTACTGAACACGAGACACTCTGCTAACTGTTTTGCAAATATGACTCATCCTCCCATTAAACCTTTAAAGTAGGACTTACTGTTATCTTGTTTCAATAATGAACAAATTGATAGGCAAAGACCTTAAGGCCATTTATTCTGTGAGTGTGGAGGTCAGGGTTGAGTAGCCAAAAATGACCTCAGAACACACAGAAGAATCAATGAGTAGATGTTTGAAAATGTGAATGAACCACACAGAGACAAACCAAATCTAAAAGGTGACTATGGAATTGAACAACTAGGGAAAATACTGACTTCTTAAAAAGTATGTAGTCCAGGCTGACCCTGAACTTGATAAGACACTTCCTGCCCCAGCCTTGGATAGGATTACAGGTATGTGCCACCATGTTCAGGTTGTTTTTCCCCTCCCCTCCCCTTTCCTTCCCTCCCCTCCACTCCCCTTCCCTCCTCTCCCCTCCCCTCCTCTCCTCTCCCCTCCTCTCCTCTCCCCTCCTCTCCTCTCCCCTCCTCTCCTCTTTTTCCTTTCCTTTTCTTTTCTTTCTTTTCACGTGACATTTCCCAAGGGGCCAGAGAAGGCACAAAAGTTTTAGTTCAAGATAACAGACTGAGTACATGCACATTCCCTGGCAAGAAGATATCTGCACACTAGGACCACTATGGAAAAAGATCAAGGCTGGTAGCAATAGCAAAAAACTGCCATCCTGTGGGCCCTGGAGAAATCCACTCAAAAACAAGAGTGCACAACCAAGAATGAGCATTAGAGGAAAGCTAATGTCACAGGAGATGGGCTAGACAAAACAAGTTGATTAAAGGAGCCACACAGAAAGGAAGAGTTCGAGCAGCCAAATTGTAAAGCAATTATGTTTAAAGCCCCAATGAGATAAAGGAAAGAGTCTCATTTGTGAAGCTTGAAGAGAAGGTTCTAAGACAAGAATAGGATGTTATGAAGACAAATAAAATAGCAACCTTGGGATGAAAACTCTGACTCCAGAGGAGGTAAAACTATTTAGCTGTCAGAGGTAGTGTGTTAGTTACTTTTCTGTTACTGTGATAAAAGACCGTGACCAAGGTAACTTAGAGAAGAAGGAGTTTATTTGAAGGTTAGAGTTCATAATGGCAGGACAGCATAGCAACAGGGGGTGGGCTGCCACAACCTGGTGCCACTAATAGCATGGCTTAAGGATAGACCTGGCTAGGGCAATGGGGAATGAAGAAATGACGTATAGAAAAGATGGGATTGAGTGAGCTGTGTGTTCTGATGGAGACACACCAGCAGCAGTCTGGAAACTCAGTGTGTTTACTAAATACATCAGGAACAGGGCAGGGTGGGGGGTTAGCTAATTTTGGTAAACAGTCTCTGTACGAGAGCAGTCCCAGGTTGCCATCATCCAGGAGGAAGAAACTATGGTTGATAATTTCTGCATTTGTTGGTTGGTTTTAGCTAGAGGTTAACCATTTGTAAACATCCATGCTTGGATCAGAGAAAGCTTTGCCATTCCCATGGATCTAAGGCATTGGAGTTCTTGACATGGCTGTGCTCATGTCAATAATACACATTCACTCAGGACTTCTTTCACTCCCCAGGGTTGGTGCCAGGAGCAGGAAGCTGAGAGCTCACATCTTACACCATAAGGATGAGGCAGAGAGAACAAACTGAAAGTTGTTCAGGCCTTTAAATCTCAGAGCTTGTCCCCCAGTGACACCCCCCACCCCCAGCAAGGCTGAACTGTGAATGGCCCCATCCACTGGGAGTTGAGTGTTCAAGTACTCAAGACTGTGTAGGAACATTTATCATTCAAACCACTACAGCCAGGATGCTTCCATTTTCCAGTAGGAAAGTAGAAGTGCGCTGTTGCCTACAGATAAGTTTATGAAAGAGATGAAAGCAATTAATATTGTGAAGTTTTCACCAAAGAGAAGGAGGTGCCTAGCTAGTCTGCTTAGCAACTTGATCTTTCCGTTTCTGTCATTCGTTAGAGGAAAAGTAGTCGCAGGTGATGTGTGTGGTGTTCTCTATAACAATGAAGTAAGATACAGCGGGAGAAACAAGCCTGTTGCCTCGTGGCATCATAAGAGCTGACTTGATCTGCATGGCAGCCCCGTTAGGCGCGGAACACCCTGTGAAGTAGTGCTGTGTTGTCCTTAACCCTCTGATTATGTTGTGACATGCAAATTAGTGCCTGTGAAGGAACAAGCCAGTGGAAGACTTCCTAGAATTTTAATGAGCCCTCAAATGAAGGCTTTTGAAAAGGTCATTTAGTATCTCATAAATTAGCAAGAAGGAAAATAAACAGAACGGTAAAAAGAATTTAAGATTCAGATTGAGCAGCTGGATTGGAGCATGCTGGGACACAAGACAAGGGGGGCTTTGAATTATTATTGGCTCTGAGGCAAGAAAAGTCTCTCATCTGTGCTGAACAAACATCACCCAGAAAGCAGGGTCTGGAACCAGTTGTATGACCCAGGGAGTAACCTTAGGTGCTCATGGCTATCTGTTGTGCAGGCTGGTGAGGCCAGACACGCAATCTGTGCATAATGTGCAGGGGCAGTTGAGGTTTGTGGGACCTCACTTCTGGCCTGCTCTCCTTGAAACATGATTTTGATATTTTCAGCAACTTCTTTAGCCTGAACTAGCCCTCTCCTCTGATCAGAATGGTGACTACCCCAATTGTCGTCAGAGGGCCTTCATCTGACGACAGTAACTGATGGAAACAGATGTAGAGACCCACAGCTAAACATTAGCCTGAGCTCTGGGAATCCTGCTGAAGAGAAGAAGGATTGTAGGAGCCAGAGGGGTCAAGGATTATCACAAGAAAATCCACAGAATCAACTAACCTGGCTCATAGGAACTCACAGAGTCAGAACCAACAACCAGGGAGCCTGCATGGGACCGACTTAGGCTCTCTACATATATGTGACAGTTGTGTAGCTTGGTCTACTTGTGGGACTCCTAAGAATGGGAGCAGTTGTTGTTCCTAACACTTTGGCTGGCTCTTGGGAACCTATTCCTCATATTGGGTTCTCTTGCCCAGCCTTGGTACAAGGAAAGGCGCTTAGTCTCACTGCAACTTGACATGCTATGCTTTGTTGACACCCATGGGAGGCCTGCCATGTTTCTGAACAGAAGCAAAGGAAGAGTGGATTGAGGTAAGGAGGGGAGGTGGGGGGAGGAAATGGGAGAAGAGGAGGGAGGGGAAAATGTATTCTGGATGTAAAATAAATTAATAAATAAATAAATAAGAAAAATGAACCCCAAGTATGAAAAAGGCATCTTCTGCAGTCAAATGCAGCAAATTTTTGTATTAAAATCAAGTAAGTTTACACAAAAACCATTGCTAGATCCTTTAGGATCTACAAGGAAGTTTTCTCTGTGTAGTCTTGATATGAAGAATGGCATCCCATTTGCCTAATGGCAGTCATACCCCAGCTATTCTATACAAGGGTCAAAACAAAACAACTAGAAATGGGCAATACTCATTTTATCTAAGCCCTCCAAACAGTGTTCCCCACAAATTGTTGAAAGGGAAATAGGACCTCATAAACCAATACATTGAGGCAATGCTTTATGATATTTTTCTCTTGGAGATTCAGAACCAACACTGGAAATGAATATCACAATAAAGAAACTGTGAACCTTGTTAACCCCAGTATTTATAAAACTTACTAGTCCGTGGATTAATCGTCAATCAATCATGGGTCCCTCTACCCATCTATTCCTACACCCATCGGCAGTAACAATGTTTTTACATAGCATGGAACGCGAATTGGAAACTCCGCCCTACTTCACACATTTGCTCTGCTCATTCTTGTAGGGGGCAGATGTCTTCAACTTTCCAGCCAGAATGACTGACACAGGCTTCTGTGTTCCCATAGAACTTTCCTCAGCTCATTGATAGAATACCTAATGAAATTAAATGAAAGTTTAAGAAATGAATTTGACAGATATACTACCTAATAGTATACACGTGTCTCTTCAGATTATTCACCCTTCCAGGCACGAGAACCTTTCTTATGCATTTTAATATTCTGAGCACATTGTTAAATATTTATTCAGTATTTTGGCCTGTAGGCGAGACAGGTATGTACTGGAAATAACCTATAACTTATCAGATAAGCAATTGAAAGCATTTCCTCAGTAGTAAAGGGATAGATTAATATGCTTTGTTTCAGCCAGTCCTTACTTGTCCAAAATAACACAGGATGTAAGCACAGTCTGTTACAGGAAGGTGAGAGAGGTACATCCTCAACTTCAGAAAAGGCTCACCTGTGTGTGATACAGGTAACAGTGGACTCCTCCACTTGACTTACTAAGCTTGTTCTTGCTAAGTTAAGGGTTCTTTGGTTCCAGGAACAGTAGCTCATTCAAATAAGCATCAATTTTTTTCTTTTTTGTTTTTTTAATAACTGCTGGGGAAATGATACAGAGGAATTATACAGTCTGCATGACCATCAGTTTAGCTGGACTGTCAAATCTTATCTTGCATTCTTGCATTTCTCTTCTCTTCTCTTCCCTTTCTTTCTTTCTTTCTTTCTTTCTTTCTTTCTTTCTTTCTTTCTTTCTTTCTTTCTTTCTTTCTTTTAAACTCCATGGTCTCTCTTCTTTGCTTTTCTCTTGCAGACTGCTGCCTTTGTCTGCAGGGGGCAGAGTGTCTGCTTCCCCTTGACTCTACTCCACAGTTTGGTTAGACTAGAGCTAACTGTGGTCTTGGCTCTCTGCAACTTACCAGGTCTAGAGCATGCCATTTCTTCAGGAAAAGCCTGGTTTAACCTGGCCAATGGTTTGTTCCTTTTTAATCAGTCGCCAACCCTTGATCTGATCAACAGGGCTCGGCTGTGTGCTATGAAGCATTAACTCCTTACATGTGTGAGCAGAGTGGCTTGAGTAAGAAGAGACACCAGCATGGCTAGATGATAATATGCCAACCCCTTCCACTCCCACACGTGCACCTGCCAGGCACAATTGCTATAGGGTGCCGGCAAGTACCAGCATGAATCCATTTAGTCTCTTTTAAGGTTTATACTCTTACTTCTCAGAAAGACTTGAAGAGGAAAGCTTCATAGTACTTAAAAGGCAATAGCCCAACAGGGTTTAAGAGAAGCAGGAGGCTGCAGTATTCATCAAATGAAATAATTACTAAGTATGTCACTAGATGTGAGCATGGTATAAGGAGATACTATTTTGTGTTTATTTTTGGGGGTGGGCAGTGACATTGCAGCTAAAACACAGCCTTTCTTTTATACACCTGGCGTTTTCCAGGTGATAAGACAAGGGGCACTTCCAGCTCCTCTTCATTGTCTTCCACCAGCACAGTTGTTCTTGAGCATTTTCAAAACATGCACAACCATTACCTATCATTTTCTTTCCTATCAATCCGTCTTTTTTCACCAACAAAAAGGCTTCTAAACTCCTCCGTTCTATTTGTATTTTTAAATGGTAATTGTGTGTGTGTGTGTGTGTGTGTGTGCGCGCGCGCGCGCGCAAGAGAGAGAGAGAGCGTACCTCTGTGTGTGTTAGAAGAGTCTTAGAACTATCTAATTCAACCTCCCCACACATTTATTCCCATCAGCTAATTTCACGGGTAATCATGGGTATTTATAACTTACCCTCATTATTTTAAAAAGCCTAACAAAATCTATATTTATCCTTAACAAAACCCTTGGGATTCAACTGTCATTTCTTTGCTTTAGGCTTAAGCATTACATGTTCAATGACAATATTGGTAATTTACATCAGTCATAGAATTTGATGCACCGTTTATAACCACAGTTGTCTTTTCTAACCCCCCTCCCCATTCTGTTCTCAGTCCCCAGAAGAAAGAACTGATAATGCTGGCAATTCTACCGAAAACTACAGAGGCCCATTGCTTATTCCTTTCTAGAAAGGGGACAGAAATCACCGGATGATATGGTGAGAGCCTGCCACTCACAGCCTGGGATCTACTGAAGGATTGGTCATTACATCCACCGAGTCTTGCTGGAGGCAGCCCTGGTTGCAACTTCCTGTTAAGCCACTGTGTTTTCCCCAGGAGTGGCTAGATGGATTCTGTGGTCCTCTGTCCTCCCTTGCCATTTCTGGCAGTAGACTGGGTGGTGGTAGAGGTGGTGAAGATGGATAGCCATTTCCAGTTCCCAGACAGAAGAGGAGACATCTAGGGTATGTCTTCTAAAACAGATGAAAAAAAAAATAACATTTATGCTTTGTTAGCATAAAACTTTGCATTTATACAGGATTGGTTCAAATGTGGGAAAAGAAGACAATGGGCGGTAAACTTTCTTTCTTTAAACTCCTGACAATATTGCCAGCTAATGAACACAATAACTGTAAGTTGATAGATATATTTGAGTTGATTTTTTTTAATGTTAAGAGGATCTGGTTTCATTACTGGGCATGTGTTTTCCCAGGGCCAATTATCAGAGAAATGCTATTTTATCTAGCATTCTTGGCCCTTTTGTTAGCAATGAGGATCTGAGTCAAAAGGGGCCCCTGCTAGGATTTCCAAGTTCTTCTGTGTTGAGAGAAAAACCTGGACCAGGGACAGGTGGGTAATGATAGAAAATAGTGATATTAAAGTGTTTTTTTGTTTTGTTTTTTTCAAAACAGGGTTTCTTTGGGTAGCTTTGCACCTTTTCCTGGAACTCATTTGGTAGCCCAGGCTGGCTTCGAACTCACAGAGATCCGCCTGCCTCTGCCTCTGAGTGCTGGGATTAAAGGCGTGCGCCACCATGCCCAGCAATATTAAAGATTTTAATAGTGATATTAAGCAGAGAAAATAGAAACAAAGAATGGAAGGAGGCTAGTGAGTAGAGACAGTTCCCAACTCAAAGCTCCAAATCCCCAGCATCGTTACCCTTTATGGGCTATTCACTAGCTGGTGCCCACCTCCTCCAGATCTCACAAGCTTTTTTTTTTTTATATATGCTGTTGTTACATGTCGCTGGGCAGAGATTTCCAGTCTTTCTGCTAATGGTCTTCTTTCATGTCAATCTACATGCCTTTTTCCCCATGCCCCTATTCTTCTGCTTTTTTTTTTTAAATTTTAAATGAAAAAAAATCACTTGATAGTAAGTATGCAATCAATTTCTCGGTTCCTTGTCCATGTGTCAGATTGTGTGGTGCTAGCAGAACAGCAGCCTAGAAATGAAGAGGGCAGGGATTCAGGGGCATCAAGAGAGATTAGAAAATAACTTCAAGGGTTGGGGATTTAGCTCAGTGGTAGAGCGCTTGCCTAGCAAGCGCCAAGGCCCTGCGTTCAATCCTCAGCTCCAAAAAAAAAAAAAAAAAAAACAAAAAAAAAACAAAAAAAAAAAACCAAAAAAAAAAAAAAAAACAAAAAACAAACAAACAAACAAAAAACTTCAAAACTGCTAGGTAGGAGGAACCAGCTCAAGGGCTCTTATAGAATAGCAGGGCAACTGTTCTACAATGACTTACTGAGTATTTAAAACAACCAGAACTATCCAAAGGTTCCTAACAGTTTGTGGAAATGGAATGCTAATTACTTTAACTTGAGCATTACACACTGTGAATATGTATCCCATTATCTTACTGTTCTCCATCAGCAGGTATAAATACTGTGTGTTGATTAGATACAAGGTAGTATCTAATTGATGATTTTCTAAAAAAAAAAAAAAGGACCTTTGGAAAATGCTAATATAGTTAATGTCTTCACTTATCACGCTAGTGAAACCCTCAGTTCTGAACAACAGAGCAGGGCCACCTCCAGAGTCCCGGTCTCTTTCACTGTCCTTCTGGGACCTTTTTTCTAGACCACCACCTCCCTCACACCCAGCCGGTGAAGTAGGTCAGGGCATCTTGGGACTTAGCATCTATTTATCCAGTAACTCTGATGACTATTCCATGAGAGGCAGTTTGTAGATGGAGCTGTCCCCGACAAAGTGCTTTCTTTACAATGCTGGCTGCACATAACAGCCACTTGGTGAACTTTGAAAACTCCCGATGGCCCAGCCACATTTGAGACCAATTAAATGAGACTGCATGAGGTGGGACTCAGACATCACTATTTTTAAAAGCTCACCTGGTGATTTCAGTTTGTGGAGAGTAGTGCTACATTGTCCTTACATTTTTCTCAGTAAAGGCGGAATGGTTTTGATTAAGAATTACCTTAACCTTAGCCTCCTGGAGGGCAATTAGGAAGCATTTAAAATTAACTCAACTCCCTCTAGCACAATGCCTTGTGCTCAGAGGTGATCAATACATGTTTGTGGAGGTGACACTTGAGTATCAGCTCTGACTTGAATAAAGCACCCCAAACAAGAGCTATTCTTTGTTGCAATGGTAAGAGATTTGGGCCAGTAAAGCAGGCCTGAGCCTGTTCTCCTGAACACTCCCTTTGTGGAGATGAAAATCATCATTCTCTCTGCAGGAGCTCAGAACTGGAACCTAAAATCTACAAAGGCCAGACGGAAACTGGGTGTTTCTTTCTATTCTGTAAATGGTTCCCTTTTTAAAACCGAGAGGGCTTTTTGACTAACTGCTTCCTTTAGTTCCCAGAAAGGGGAAATGATGAATGTTATTGTAACTTCTGTAGGAGTGGTCATGGTGAGAAGACTGGACAGTACCCAGAAGCCTTTGGACTATGAGGGGTAATTTTGTGTCTTCTCTGCTGTTGAGCTCAAGGACAGGATGGAGGAGACCTTGGAGCTGGCACCAGAGTGAAAGCCTCCCTTCTTTCTTTGCTCTTACATAACAGTGAGACACTAGGACTAAAAATCTCCTGCTATCCACTCCCCTGTGACACTTCTTTATTTTTATAGTTTTCAGTGAAAACAGCAAATTAATTAGTAAATAGGAATGCTGTGTGTTCAAGCGTACTCATTGTACTGCTGCAGGTGTATGGCCACAGGAAAGAATATGTGGTCCTTAAGGGACCACAAGAGAATAAATGATGAAGATAACCGTCTCGTCCATAACAGGATCAAGGTGATGTGATAAAGTTAGCAAAGGAAAGTTTAGGGTACCACGAGAAATCAAATGGGGCACATCAACCCTGACAGAAATGAGAATTCAGTAACCTCATGAGAGAGAGAGAGAGAGAGAGAGAGAGAGGGGGGGGGGAGAGAGAGAGAGAGAGGGAGAGAGAGAGAGGGGGGAAGAGAGAGAGAGAGAGGGAGAGAGAGAGAGGGGAGAGAGAGAGAGAGAGAGAGGGGGGGGAGAGAGAGAGAGAGAGAGAATGTTTTTTGGGGGATGAGTATGAACTAGTCAAGTGAATAAAACTGGAAATGTCTTAGGCAGGAAAAAAAAAGCATGTGCTGTGGGATGTTCTGTGTGGCAAATGTGTTGCTCTGATTGGTTGGTAAATAAAAACACTGATTGGCCAGTGGCCAGGCAGGAAGTATAAGCGGGACAAGGAGAGAGGAGAATTGAGGAAGGAGGAAGAAAGGGGAGAGCGGCTGGAGCCATCGCCAAGACAAGGAAGATGTAAAGTACCGGTAAGCCACGAACCACGTGGCAAAGTAAAGATTAATAGAAATGGGCTGAATATAAGAGTGAGAGCTAGACAATGATAGGCCTGAGCTAATGGCCAAAACAGTTTAAATAATGTAAGAGTCTGTGTGTTTATTTTATAAATGGGCTCCGGACTGGCAGGACTTGGTGGAGCTGGAGAAAAATTCTCCAGCTACAAGCATGTATGAAAGATTTCAGACTAGAGGAAATCCAAATTCAGAAGCCCAAAAGTGCTTTGCATGGCGACATCATGGAGTTGAAGAGCAGAGCGGGGAAACTTGGGCTGGAATGCTCAGAGTACCTGTCATCAGAGACAGGGCAGGTACACAGCTGCACATTGCCTCCCTCAGCAGCCTGACACACTCCTCTAGGGACATTATGAAAGGCTTGAGCATGAGGGCCAAGAGAAGATCACAGAAGAGCGTGAGACACACCCACATGAGGCTTGTGTTTCCCAAGGGAGAGCAGGGCAAGTAAAACATACTAAAGTGTGGAGGCAGGCTTCTCCCAAAGAGAGTAAGCAATTAATTGTCTTAGCATTATCCACATAGACCATTTTGGTGGCTCTCAGGTTACATTTCAAAGAGTTGCTAAGAAACCCCTCCCCCTTCTATTTTGATAAGAGAGATAAGTGAGGTGGCTCAGAGATGCCTTTGATAGAGTTATAAAGTGATAAAGCAAAACCAGAAGGCCACAGGGTTCCATGAGGGGTTTTGCGCATGTCCTTTCCCTGGACATGAGATTCCCGGTGAGCTTCCCAGAAAATGACAGGTTCGTGGTTGGGGATGGAAGAAAGACACAAGCAGCAGCTTACTCGCTGGAATTCTTTTTTTTTTTTTTTTTTTTTTTTTTTTTTTTTTTTTTTTTTTTGGTTTTTCGAGACAGGGTTTCTCTGTGTAGCTTTGCGCCTTTCCTGGAACTCACTTGGTAGTCCAGGCTGGCCTCGAACTCACAGAGATCAGCCTGGCTCTGCCTCCCGAGTGCTGGGATTAAAGGCGTGCGCCACCACCGCCCGGCACTCGCTGGAATTCTTACCCTGCTGCTGGCAAAGGCTCGAACCCGTTCCAGAGCCAGGAATTCTTTTCCCCTTTTCATGACCCTAAGATTTTCCTTTCCTTTCTACTCTATATCATGCTTACACAATTTATATTCTTTCCTCTCTTCCAAACCTTGCCTTTTACGAGGATGAAGCATGGTTGTAAGAATACTGGGACAATGGGTGGGAATCAGACTATCCCAGGCAAACAGAGTGAAGGGCATCTACTGACAACCCATGCTATAGAACCTGGACATAGCCCACAACAAGGCCTCTAGGATGTACTCAGTACTACATTGTAGTAAGTGATTTCTTTTCTTTTTTACATTAAAAATATATTTAAAATTTTCACGCACTATGTTTTGGTCATACACTTTGTCCTTCCTGAAGTCCTCCCAGATCCTCTCCACTTCCCCAATTCAACCAAAACATTACTACTATTATTTTATCAAGTTCTTTCTAACATGTGAAGGCTGAATTGGCAGAGGGATGAAGAGTGAAAGATATCAGAAATAATGGTGATAATACAAATGAAAGAAGGCGGGTGGCTAGGTGACCTAGGCGCACACACATACACACACACACACACACACAGAGACACAGACACACACACACACACACACACACACACACACACACACACACACACACATTGCATAACGTGAAAGCCTGGATCATTTCAGCCCAATGAACTATTCTTTGCATAAATTTACTGAAGTCTTTGTTTGTTTCCAGAGTGATCCAGAATGAAAAGAGAGCCCAATATCTCCACAGCCTGAGGAATACTTGAATGGTAACCAGAGTCCTTAAACACATGAGGAGGACTCAAAACATATAAGCGCTCACCCATGACTCTCAGTTTAAAGAGGTCTGTTCCTCTGTGAGTCCCTGTGGTAAAAAGCAGTTCTCATGAATACCCAGCAGAAACCCCCCTCGTGTTTTGTGCCCACAGCAACTCTTAACTGGTTATGTTCCAGCCGTCTGGATTGATAGTGTATTGATTCATGGCTGAGATCTGCTGGTGTTTACTCTGAGCGTGAAAATGAGAGCGGCTAGCATTACTGTCTGGCCTCTTTCTGCCACAGCCAGAGGCCTCAATCCAGCCATCTTCCAGAGGAACACAGTTGTTGATTAGTGGTTTGAGGTGACAAGCCAAGAATGAGGAAGAGGGGCTGGCAATGTTGCGTCGCAGTCAGAGAAGTGAGCGCATATGCCTAACTGAGAGATTCTGCTCAGAATCAACACTGCCATCAGAAATAATACCCATTCCCTGAGTCATAAAGCCTCCCCTCCACCCCAGTGAAGTCAGGAGGCCTTCCCTCTGTGTGAGCCTTGCCTTTTTCTCTCTTTGCCTCTGGGTTTTTTGTTTGTTCATTTGTGTTTTCATTTTAAAAGCACACATTCCGTTCTATTAATCACACCTAGAATTCCTTAACTAAAGATATAGCAATAATATTAATACTGCCACTCCAAGTTCTGACTGAATACAGTGAAGATGTCTTTACATGGTCTTGTTCCCACCAAACACAGCATCATGCAGGCCCATCATCTTCTGCTGCTGCTGCAGTTTGGGGTCTCCACTTAACAGGCTTCAACACAGTCCTTTCCGCATCCCTGCCATGCCATTGATTTCCTGGTCAGGCTTTGTAGCTGTTCCAATCTCATGGTGCTTCCCAGTGTACATTCCAGGGCCCCTTCTCTACATTCTCAAACTATTTTGAAAGTGCGTGCCTTTGAACCGTAATGGTGGCTAACCATTTCTGATGGCTTCTGATGTGACAAGATGAGCAATGAGCTCCTCACAGGAATGTTCACCTCTCCCTGATTGCTGCCAGTGAGCTACATGTTTCCCTTAGCTTTGTTTCCCAGAATTAGAAGCTCAAGTCAAGCACATGTCAGCAAGTGTGGAATTTGGTAAGGAGAAGCTACAAGTGCTTGACCAAGAGTTTGTGTTTTGAGTTGGAGCTATGTTTGACCATGAAGGATGGGAAGAAAAAGGAACCAAGTTTAAACATGAGCACACTTTCTTCACTAGTTTTTACCAATCATGATTTGGTCGATTGAGCTAGAATGAAGCATTACTCTGGGAGCCTAACCTCTGAGTCAGTAACTGAGCAAACCGAGGTTGTGTTGTGTGACGAAGGCATGGAGATAGTTTACTGAGGAGCCAGTGTCTAGCATCTGTACATTTTCGTCCCTCTACCTTCCCAGGAGAGAGGAATCAGCTCTGCTGTGCTGCCCCCCATGGCAGCTGGAGGCTTTCAGGTGGATGGCCCTTACAGAGACAACAAAGTTTGAATCCTGGACAGAACTGGTTAAATGATCAGAAAATGGCTATGAAGCTGCTGTCAAATACCTGAGAGCATTTGACTGAAAGGATGTTCACCAATGTTTGGAAAACCTGTATTTTACAGGACTCAAAGTAACTTGTTCTATAGTAATCTGAAACATTAGAGACTTGATTTTATTCTCTCTCTCTCTCTCTCTCTCTCTCTCTCTCTCTCTCTCTCTCTCTCTCTCTGTGTCTGTCTTTGTCTTTCTCTCTGTCTCTCTCTCTATCTCTCTGTCTCTGTCTGTCTCTCTGTCTCTGTCTGTCTGTCTGTCTGTCTGTCTGTCTCTCTCTTACACCCTGACTGCCATTTCCCCACTTCTCCTCCCCCCAGTCCCTCCCCTCCACCTTCCCTCTGTGCCCCCCCCATCCACTCCTTTTCTGTTTCTATTCAGAAAAGGGCAGGCCTCTCATGGATATCAACTAAACATGGCATACCAAGTTGCAGTAAGATAAGGACCTCCCCTCCTTTTAAGGCTGGACAAGGTGACCCAGTATGAGGGCTAGGGTCCCAAAGCAGGTAAAAGAGTCAGAGACAGCCCCTGCTCCCACTGTTAGGAGTCCCACAAGAACACCAAAGCTACACAACTGTAACATACATGCAGAGGGCCTAGGTCAGTGCCATGCAGACTCCCTGGTTGTCAGTTCAGTCTCTGTGAACTCCTGTCAGGCCCTGTGAGCCCAGATTAGTTGATTCTGTGGATTTTCTTGTGATGTTCTTGACCTCTATGGCTCCTATAATCCTTCCTCCCTCTCTTCTACAGGATTCCCCAAGCTCTACCTAATGTTTGGCTGTGGATCTCTGCATCTGTTTCCATCATTTGCTGGGTGGAGCCTCTCTGATGACAATTGGGATAGACACCAGTCTATGAGTATAGCAGAATATCATTAGGCATCATTATTTAGAAATTTTAAAAAATTTTATTTAACTACTTGCCTGTCATGTTTGGTTCTATCTTAGATCTTTGGGCTATCCCACCTCTGGGTCATGGTGCTCCAAGCCATTGTCAGGGGTGGGCTCACTCTTGTGGCATGGGTCTCAGGGTGAACCAGTTATTGGTTGGCTACTCCCATAATCCCTGCACCACCCTTACCCCTGCATATCTCTTAGGCAGGACAGACTGTAGGTCAAAGGTTATGTGGCTGAGTTGGGGTCCCAGTCCTTCCACTGGAAGTCTTGCCTGATCACAAGAGATGGCCAGTTCAGGCTACATATCCCCTATTGCTAGTAGTCTTAGCTGGGGTCATCCATGTAGATTCCTGGGAATTTCCTTTGAACTAGGTTTCTACCTCACCATCAAATGCCTCCCTTTTCCAGTCATCTCTTTCAGTATTCTTCCTCCAACCTGATCCCTCATGTTCCATACCCACCCACCCCCCAGGTGACCCATGAAAACTATTCTATTTTCCCTTCCCAGGGAGATCCAAGTGTCCCCGATTGAGACTTCCTTGATATCTAGCCTCTCTGGGTCTGTGGATTGTAGCATGATTATTCTTTAATTTACAGCTAATATCTACTTACAAGTAAGTACATACTATATTTGTCTTTTTGGGTCTGGGTTATTTCACTCAGGATGATTTTTTTTCTAGTTCTATCCATTTGCCTGCAAGTTTCATGATGTCATTTTTTTAACAGATGGGTATTACTCCGTCGTGTAAATAAATCACATTTTCTTTACACATTCTTCAGTTGAGAGGCATCTAGGTTGTTTCCAGGTTCTGGCTATTACAGATAAAGCTGCTATGAACATAGTTGAGCAAATGTCCTTGTGGTATGATTGAGCCTCCTTTGGATATACACCCAAGAGTGATATAGCTGTGTCTTGAGGTAGATCAATTGCTAATTTCCTGAGAAACCATTGCATTAATTTTCAAAGTGGCTGTACAAGTTTGTGCTCCCATTAGAAATGGAGGAGTGTTCCCCTTGCTCCATATCCTCCCCAGCATGAGCTGTCACTTTCACTTGTTTTTGATCTTAGCCATTCTGAAAGGTGTAAGATGAAGTCTCAGAGTCATTTGATCTGCATTTCCCTGATGGCTAAGGATGTTGAACATTTCTTTAAGTGTTTCTCAGCCATTTGAGATTCTTCTGTTGAGAATTATCTGCTTACATCTGTTACCCTACTTTTTAACTGGATTATCTGGTTTTTTGATATTTAATTTCTTGAGTTCTTTATACATTTTGGAAATTAGCTCTCTATTGAATGTGGGTTAGTGAAGATCTTTTCCTGTTCTGTAGGCTGCCATTTTGTCCTTATTGAGACAGTGTCCTTTGCCTTGCAGAAACTTTTCAGTTTCATGAGGTCACATTTATGAATTGTTGCTCTTAGTGCCAGCACTATTGGTATTCTGTTCAGGAAGTTGTCTCTGGGCCAATTCATTCAAGACTATCTCCCACTTACTCTTTTTTTTTCATTTCATTTCATTTTTTTTCTTTATTAAGAAATTTTCTACTCACTCCACATATCCACAGATTCCCCCTCCTCCCTCCCCTACCCCCAGCCCTCTTTCCTGAGCCACCCCGCATCCTCACATCCCCCAAATCAAGGTCTCCCATGGGGAGTCAGCAGAGCCCAGTACACTGAGCCTAGGCAGGTCCAAGCTCCTTCCCACTGCACAAAGGCTGTGCAAGGCATCACACCACAGGCACCAGATTCCCAAAAGCCTGCCCATAGACCAGGGACAGATCCCGATCCCCCTGCCTGGGTGACCCACAAACAGTTCAAGCCAAACAACCATCTTCCATATCCAGAGGGCCTAGTCCAGTCCCATGGGGGCTCCACAGCCACCAGTCCACAGTTCATGGTCTTCTACTACTGTGGCCAGTCATGTCTGCACATCCT